>NC_056733.1:358731517-358746517 GCF_019279795.1 Protopterus annectens | reverse complement strand
GCATGCACATACACATACATGCATATATGTACACACATGCACATGTGCATATCTGCACACATATGCATGTGCACACTCACGCACACACACAAATGCACACATACAGACATGCACGTATACAATCATTCACACACACTTAGATACACATCAACATTATTGATAGCAATTTCCAAACGGTGACTTCTACCAATAACAACAATTAGTATTAGTGGTTATTGCTCTTGCTCCCTTCTCTGTAGAATATCTTTCAAAGTTTCAAAAAATAATTCAGTAAAAAACTCTTTCTCCACCTATTATAAGTTTCTTCTTCACAGCAAAAGTCACTGTGTCACAGCTTTAAAAATTATGTTAAAATATTTGTTATATCTCCCCACAAGGCACTCACCTTCCCTTTGTCACAGGCTGAGTTGGACATGTTTGTGAGAAATGTGCTAATATCATTGTTTAGAAACAACTCTGTTTCAATAATATGGAAACATTTGTGACATCACTGTTTGAACACAGCCATGTCACCATATCTGTGAGTATTTTTTGTTATGTTTTTGCTTAATACAACTATGTCATTATTTGACTACTGCTAGTGGAGAGGATTGATGACTCACTGAGCTAATGGGGGTAGTAGGGTAAAAGCATAATTTTCATACTTACATGGGAGCAAAATGTCAACACACCCTGAAAATAAGACTGCAAACTTCATCTGCTAAGAACTAAACAATCACATCATTATTTTGCAAGATGAATATAGACAATTTTTTGTAATTTCACTTTAAAAGTAAATGCAATAAAAAGAGCCTTGGAGCATAACAAAATGGGATGTTTTCTGATAAGACAAATCTAAGCAGGTCAATCTGCAAAGGCATTCTTTGATGAAAGCAGTAATAATAAAAAGTACTTTTGATATGATTCTGGGCATATTGCATATCATTTACATCATTATGTCTACTTTTCTTTATTGCTTATTCCACTAATTTGTTAAATGGGTTAATTAACCATTCCAATCACCCATTCTTACCTTTGACAAAGTGAGAGCAGTATACAGTACAGTACAGCACTGTTTATAGTAGTCTCCATAAGAAGACATTTACCTCTAAAATAATGTCAAATCTTTTCCTTCTTTCCCTTATTGCATTCTTTATTTCTACACACAGTTCCTCCTAAGTATCTGCATAACATAATTTTGGCAAAACATCCTTATACAATTGTCTCCTATTTTGTCCTATATTATTAACATATTTTTCACTCCTCTGTTTTTTGTATGATCTCATTCCTCTCAAATACCTTAGTTCTTTAAATTTACACATTCTCCCAAAGTTCTCAATATTTAAAACTCAGTCTTCTTCTTCTTTTGGATTTAACTACGAAAAACTTTACTTTCTTCATGATTTATAGGCTTCAGGATGTGTAAGAGTGGGACTGCAGCCTATATTAAGGCCAATAGGAGGGAATTTCACACCATTCACTGGAGTGTCACTTGGCTGTCAGTATGCCTGGTGGTACTAGAGCGGGAGCGAGTTTTCAAGCACAGAAGTGGAGTATGCAGAAGTTCAGAGTATTTGTTGGACTCTTGGTGAAAGACCATGAACCCCAGCTGCTGCAGGGTGATTACCAGGGCTCAGAATGTAAGTCTGAGGCCTGAGATCATTTGGTTAGCGATCTTAGCAGTGCTAATGGTATCCCCCACACTGGTGAACAGTGTTGTCTCTACTATGATGACCTGAAGTGAAGGAAGAGGGCAATCTTGGACACCTGGATCCAAGATGCTATGGCTGGGCATACCCCATAGATATGTAAGTATGTTTGCCAGTACTTTAGAAATATATAAGCTGATTCTGTGCAAAACTGGTATGCATAATGGTTTGCTTCTCTTTCAACAGCTGCAGATGACAGGGCTAGCAATGTCCACTCCCATACAGCGTGCCTGGCCAGGATGAGGCGTGAGTGTGGTAAGTAGGGAAACATCAAAGTAATAAGATAATGCATAACATAATTTTATAATAAATTAGTTACAGAGTTTGCAGTCTTAACAGTCAGGTATGACATACCTTGGAAATGTAATATGTTTAGTAATGTGTCACTGTCTACCTAAAATGGTAAAGCAAATAAAATAATGTAAACATGCATCACTGAGTAGTATAGTTTCCAAACATCTGTTGATGTTGTAGTCTAACCAGATTAACAGTCACTGCTCTGCTGTGCTCATTGTGTGAAATATGCTGTAGGTTGCACTCAAGTAATGATGAGGGTATATGGGTTATTTCTTAGAAGTTTGTCAAAGCTACCCATGCTGTATGTGCCAGACCTGAAGCAACAGTAATCAATAGATTTTAAGTGGTGATGGTGCTGTCATATGTATTGTTTTCAAACAAATAATTCTTCACTACTCTTCTAGTCACTGCATGTATGGTCTAATCTGAGTCCAGTCAACTGCAAAAAGGAAATGAGAAGAGAGTACAGAACAAAACTGTCTGATACATGTAGTACAATACCCACAGTAAGGTTCAAGCCTGAGTTATGGCCATTTTGTAATAATGCTGTATATTCCTCCCATTCCAGGAACAAGGTATACAGGTAAGTTAGCTGAAATTCTGTACAAATATCCATGTGTATAAATAACACATTTTAAGGTACATTCTCAATAAAGTTTAAAGCAGGATTGTGCTTTGATAAGTAATCTGTTCAAATAAACGTGCAGTATGGCTGTATTCTAATCTGACACCTGTTAATTGTAAAAAGGAAATTAATAAAGATTGCAGGAAAAAAATGTCTGATAAATGTAGTGCAATACTCACCGTAAGGTTCAAGCCTGTGTTATGGCCATTGTGTGTCAAATAATGCTGTATATTCCTCCCACTCCAGGAACAAGGTATATGGGTAAGGTAGCTGATGTTCTGGACAGATATCCATGTGTATAAGTGCCAGATTTTAAGGAACAATATCAATGAAGTGTAGGCAGGATTGCGCCTTGATAAATAATCCTTTCCAATAAGTGTGAAGGAGTCCTGTATGCACTGTATGTCTTTTCTAATCTGGCAACAAGCAACTGTTAAATTTTAGTTCACATTTTCCCTGGAGTCACATCTTATGGGTTCTAATCCCATGGCAGCCAACTAAGAAATCACTGGCTGTCTAAACTCCTTAATGTACATGAACATTCCTCTCAACTGTCATGATTTTTCAGAATGTAATAACTAATGCCACATATGTCTGATCCTTGATTAGCAGATAAATGACATTACTTGGAATGAAATTTATTGGCAAATCCATTTACAGAACACCTTGGTAGTAATGTATGAGCACGGTATGTAAAACAGTTCCCTGTAGTTGTGTGCTTGCATTTGTCAGTGCTTGGCCCATACTGTCCCACGCTAACTGGTTGAGAGGTATGTACTTGCAGTATCATCTATACAAGAATTGGAGTTACTGTACTCACAGCTGACACTGCACACCCGTAGAAGTATGTATTATTAGTCTGTGTAGTAATATCACCTGCGTGGTCACTAATGATATGTTTTTTTCTCTCTCTCGACCCCTTATCTTCTTTAATTTATTAACGTTATTTATTATTATGATTTGATATTACTATATTATTTTAAACTAACTGTTATGTTGGCCTTATGGGTTATTTCATACTGGTTTGCTGTTAACATACTTACTGTTGTGTTATGTATTGTTGTGTTCCTCGTAATTTACCTTAATATGTATTTTGATTAATCAATATTATCTTCCATTATGTTAATACTAGCATTTGTTTGGTTATTAATTATCTTACCTTATGTTTATATTTAATTTACTACAGTGCGACAAAATAGGCTGGTTCCAGGCAATCTGCTTACCTTGGCTCTCCTGGCCATGGCACTGGGGTCCAGCACATCTGGGCTGCAGCCTGGTGGTGCCCCTCTTCATCCCCTGCACTACCTGTGCTGTCAGGTAATTCTGCTCCACAGTCTGTGGTTAGTTCCCCCTCTGAGATCAGAGGTGGAGTGAGTGATTTTCTCATCCATCAAGAACTGCCAGGTATGGTGTGCAGGGTGCTCCGCTGAACTGTCGGTGCATGCCTGTGCCTGATGGAGAGTATATTCACCATAATGATGAGACAGCCTGGCCATGGATGCCAGCCTCACCACTGCCACCATGGATGAGGACTTGAGTTGCACTGCTACTGTGCGGATGTTCATGGGACTGGGATTCCACAACACCCTCCCCATCCAAGGTGTTCATCCCCCCTCTTGTGTCACACACCAACTCTGTCTGCTGTCTTGTCTGTCTGCAAAAGCTTCCTTACCTTCCCAACTTACCTCCCCCACACATACATATGTCCCTTTCTCAACATTCCACTCTCACTTAAAAAAAATGGGCACCTGTTCCCCTCACAAAAGAAAATCACCCCATGCAGAGCTTTCCATTTCGCACACTTGTCCATTGGACACACTTAATTTGGTCCAATTGGCTTGACAACTCAGTTATGTTGTCATCACCCCTGTCTGGGGTGACAGTCCAAATTCAGCTAAAAAATCTGTCAAAGTGCACAGTTGTTGCTGTTGAAGAAATGGATAGTTAAGGTTCTTTCCTACACCCATCCTGCACATCTCTACCGGCCTGTCATTAAGTTTTTCCCCACTTTCACCCCTTTTCACCACTGTCCTATCTCCCCATTTTTTTTTTTTTCTTTAATGATTTTTGCATGATGTGGCAGGGCGAGCCGCATCAGTTAGCAATGCTAAATAGCGCTATATTGATATATGCTTTTGGAACAATATTAATCACATTCAAAAAGTACACCTTCATCCTAATTCAAACCCACAGCCATCATACCTTGAGGTGAGTGGATCATCTCACCAAGCTACACAGCTACTAATAAACACAGGTCTTTTAAGCAAAACATCATTGAGCATGTTTAAATGGTGCTGTGCATCATGCCACACTACACAAATCAGCCAAGAAATTACTAGAAAAATAGTACTGTAATTGGCACTCTAGTACACAAATGCATCATTATAAAGACACACACATAAGCTTAGATGTAAGTGAGGTATCTGATAGCAGGTAACCCTGCAATTATATCTACAACACTTCAGAACACACTTGATAAAACATTAATAGAAAATTGGATTTTAACTGGGATTTTGGTATAGAAATACAGCACTCTAGAGCTATATACATAATAATAGATGCAAGTGCAGTATTTAACAGCAAATAACTGTGGAATGATAACTACAACATGTAAAAATTCACCTACTATAGCAATGACTCAGTAGCTCAGTCTGTAGAATGCATTGAAAACATTACTTTTTTGGTACACATGGTCTTGGGTTCAAGTACAGCTGAGTCTACCAATGAAAATATATGTTATGTGGCCATCAATATTTTAAAGTATGATATGTATGTCTCATCACCTATTTATCCACCCAAAACAGTACAGTTGCAATGTCTGCATCTATATAATAGAGGGCAAAGGCCTATAGATAGGATAATTTTCACCTACTCACAGTACAGCACTATAAAGTGCAGAAAATGCCAAGTAATGCAGTAGCCTGCATTTCCAGAGGTTGTTGAAGGGTGTGCTAAAACTGTGGCCCAGTAATATCACACTGCAGCCCAAAATGTATTGCTGGTGATATCACAGACAGCCACAGCTGTACAAGTAACATACATATATGGAGGTTAAGCTAGACGCAAGCAATGCCAGCACACACTCAACAGGGAACTACCATGATATAACACTTGACTTGGCAGTTGACCAACTGCGTGACATCATGGTTAATGTACACCTATCTTTTTCTCTAGGACACACCATGCATTTTGCCTTGCATTGTGTTACTGATACCATTGGCTTACAGACTTACCTGACATGCATACCTTACTTCCCAGTGGGGTGGGTGGTCTAACTCTGGCTCTGCCTATACAACAAGGCAACCACAGGTCTCAAACTTACTCTTAAAGCTTGTTGTCCTGCAAAGTGTTCAACCTTTCTGCCTATGCCTGTTGCCTGCAGCATCACCTTCATCTCCAGCCTGTAGTACACACATTTGCATGTAAATGGTAACTGATGCTGACGTTCTCTCTGCCATGACGTAGTATCTGCCCCTTACTATTTTCCAACCCTACATAGGCGAAAGGGGTTGTAATCTACATTGAGACCTTAGATCTTGTTCAGTGGTTGCATGGGATTGGCTGATTATACTGCAAATCAGGTGTGTTGGCTACAATTGGCATTTCAGATGAATGGATTGGTTCAGAGACAATCACTAGCTAATAGAGAACCATGTTAAAAAGGCAAACAGCTAGCTAGAAGAAATATTGTGTATGAAAGTTACTTTGCATGATCAACTCATTGGCACAACATTTATATATCTGTACCAAGAGGAGTACTGTACTCCATCAGGTATGTAACCATTTTGTTTCCAACATGATGCATATGTTTCAATATACTTTAAGGGAATGCGGATTACAGCAGTAAGCCTTTCTTGGAACTGTACTGATGACATGTCATTGATCTGCACATCTGTTACACCTAAAGAGGAACTAGAGTACAGTACGGATAGAATGCTATTTGTTAATTAGGTATACCACTCTCCTGGAAATTTCCTGTTGATAGTGGTGATAATGCTACACTACTATTTGTGTGGCACTGCTCATTGTAAATATTATAAGGGGGTTTTACAAATACGGGCCACAACTTAATGGACTGCTGTGTTGGTTGTGTGATCATACAACAGTATCTGTCATGGCACAAGCAGGAATAGATGCCTACTGCTACTATCCTACATACATCCACACCCTAAGTATGTTTGCATGGTGTTGAATATGAGATGTGTAACCAAGCAGTGACTACTGGTAGCCATCTGTTATTGCTGTATCTCTACATATTGTATTCCTACGTATGTGATCCTCACATATGTTCCCATTTTGTTGTCTTTCAGGAAATATGTATCCCAGACACTGGGGCCATTTTAAAGAGGCAGAAAATTACATCATCCTGGATGCCCTGCGTCAACACCACCAAGTCCTGCTGTCTAGGTGAGGAGAAACAGGGAAGAGCGGGCAGCATTGTGGGCTGACCTGGTTCACAATGGCAATGCAATTGGTCACCAGAGCAGGATGTATGAGCAGGTGTGACACCATGCAACTGATATAATAAATGCTGCCCACAGAAGAGCAGCAGCTGTTGCCAGGGATCATGGTGTCACCAGTAGAGGGCCTGCAGCGGAACAATCACTGTCAGACACAGAGGAATTCCTGGCAAACCTAGGAACACAGGACAGCTCCCAGGCATCCAGCACACAGTATTTTGTGGATGTGAGTGCCACCATTTCCATGCAACAGGAGCATCCAAGTATGTTTAGTTGAATAAGCATTGGAATACTGTAGCATTCAGTGTGTCAGGGTGTACATAGTTTTATGTGAGTGGCAGGTATTTTTATGGCAGGAGAAGTTAGTTACAGTTTGAATCTCATGCTCAGACTGTGACCAGCATACCGATTGACATAGTATGCACTGTAAATGTGAAATATTTGGATGCAGTAGTCTCTCATAGTGCAACATGGATTGCTCCTTATATTACCTCTCCCTCAGATTTTCACAGGACCATTACGAATCAGACACAGACATGTTCCTGCTCCTGGTAAGCATAACACTGTTGGGTTACAGATATAAAATTAGTGCATTGTATTTGCTAACGTATCATCCCAGGCCTACCAGCTGAATTTATGTACTGCCTGCATGATTGCCAACCTCACAGATTTTTGCCAATGGAACACAGTTTACAGTCATACCTATGCCTTGTAGTTATGACCACACAGATACATGTGCAGTATTTGCAAAACTGTACAGATTGCCCTGTGTGTCAACTGTGCAGAGGTTTGACAAATGTCAACAGTCTATATCACTGTTGCTCATGAGATTCTTGATTAAGGAGCTTATTCTTTACAAGTAACTACAGAATTTTTAGAAAATAATGTCCTCAGGTCCTAGTATATGAGGTTGGGAGTTAAACAAGTCTGTAAAACTGACAGCATTGTATACAGCTTAACATACATTGCAAGATAGTACTGTAGAGCATAGTAGTGTAGGTATTAATGTACTGCTTTTCCCTTTTAATCACAGGTGACCAAGGTGGTTGGTCTATGTCCCCTTCACAACCTGATATCGGTGTCTCTTCAGACTCTGATGATGATGGTTGCCAAAGTGAGTCACAGGTGGGGGTTGCAGGGTCTGAATCTGTCACAGAGGTTGACATCCCTCTTCTGCCCTCATTATCACCATACACAGTCAGTGTGCCTATGTATACCCAGTCCCAGAAGGCCACAGATATTGGACAGTCAGAGGGTGGGGACATTGAACAGGAAGGTGTGGCTACTATGGCTGCAGTGAGTGTTGATGCTGGCCATAGCCAAAGAGATGGTGAGGATGCAAACAGGTGGGTTGATAGGGGTGCTCGTAGGAGGCCTGCTGCCCTGCCACCACCTGTTGCAGGTATCTCATCACATGTTACTCGGTATATGTTTAGGGCCATCATGGAGGCACAGGCATGTTCCAAAAGGACCTCCAGATGAATACTTAGCCTTATGGATGCAACACAGTCTGACATCTATGACTGCCTCCACCAAATCACTGATACCCTAGATTGGTTGACTGATGCAGTAGAAAGACAGTGGTCTGAGAGAGTTCACAGAATATCTCTCTTGGAATGGTCATTGTCTGTGATGAACCATCTGGTTGGACTTGAGCATTGGACTCATGGACGTAGGTCAGCAACTACATCTGCTAAGTGTCCACATGGCTGTGCTCAATCACGGTCCCATAATGGCAGTACATCCAGTGCCCCAGAGGCAAGTGTGCTGTCCACACCAAGACATGGCATGCCATGGTCTCATGGTCCTGGGTATTCCCATGGAGGACACAGTTCCAGCAGACAGCAGTCACCCTCAGGTAGTAGTTGCACTTCTGACCATGGGAATGGAGGTACCAGTGCAACTCCTGGCAGAGCCAGTTTCAGTGTTTGGAGGCAGAGATGGTGAACTGTTAGCTGCACTATGCATGGTTCAAAGCTGTCCAGCATAAAATCACATAGGACTAGCACTCAGCTTCGCTGTGTTCCTGCAGACACTCATACACTACTGTCACAGTTAGGTCACACACAGCACATTCCATATTCCATCTTGCCTGCTTCCCTTCCTGACTTACACACACTTACCAACCTACTGGGTCAGCCTAGGCCTCCTGTATCACCACACAACACCCTGTGCAAGTGATTATACCTGTGCCAGATCCCTGTCATCCTTTTCAGTGATACATGGAAATGAAGCTATGTGTCTGATACACAGGTTGACTACCTAAATTACTATGTATTTGTTTAATCCATTGTTGCCTTTGACATGACACTTTTACTGTCACTGACAGATATTGTGTGCTGCTAGTTGTAATGAGTAAACTGCATTATTTTGTGTTCATTAAGTTGAATGATGTTGCAATGGCTGTATAATTACATAATGAATGGTGTCTCATAAAACTGTTTATGTTTCAGATGCAGAATTGTGTGGGACACACCTATGGGTACACAGCTACAATAAACCCATAAACATCAGAGCACAGGATGGAATGTCAGCACAGAAGCCAAGTATCTTCATAAAGTTAAAGCAGCATAGGCGCATGGTTTCATAGGTTCATATATGTATCACAGGCAAACAGGGACAATGGCTTCAGGCAGGCTACTCCTGCATCCATAATCTCTGATACCAGGCAGCCTACTCCTACATCCGTAATCTCTGATACGGTGTGGTACTCTTGATAAGTGTAAGCATGGTACTGGGAGCTGACACATCTATAAGCTGTGGCATAGGAGATGAACCATCTACAATTTTCCTGTGTTCATTACAGACATTTGTCCTAAACAAGTTATGATTTCCTTGTTCCACATCCCATTGTGTAACTTGTGCATAATGTGTGCTACAGCAGATGTGTGCTTCACATGAATAGGGAGCCTGTCACATAAGTATGCAGTGTCAGGGTTACATACCTGTCTCTCCAGCATGTCCTATTTATACCACAGCTAAGGTGTAGCTGTGTACAACAGGTACTTTTCGTACTAGTCATGTCTTGGATGTGAAGGTGGTACACAGTGGGATCTGACACCTCCCTGTATGGCAGCCATACACCTCCCCTCCAAAGCATGTAGGAGACAGAATACACAATTATGGCCTTGACACAGTCTGCATTGGACATGTTATGTACACTGTGTATTGGGTTACTTTGGTACCTCTCTGGATGTTACACGTGTCAGATATGCCTGTGTACTTACATACCAAAGGTAGCATTGCACTAGAAAGAGAGATTGGATAAGCAATTCACAAGAAGACAATGGGGGATATACGTGTATCTCCAAAATATGCAACAAAGTCTAAAAGATTTAAGATCTTTGCATGGAAGTGTTTACATATGTATTTTTATACCCCAAGTAGACTCCAAAGAATATTTCCTCAGGTGGATAGAAAATGTTGGAGGTGTGATAAGCAAGAAAGAGGTAACTGGGAACATATTTTTTGGAAGTGTAATGAGCTGGCAGACTTTTGGGATTCCCTGCAGAGCGCTCTGTCGGAGATGCTGGGTGAGTGGATTTGACTGATTAGGGAGATGATTTTTTTTGAGTTATGCTACAGACTCGGAATTGCCTAGACATAGTAAAGCCTTACTGAGTCTAATTATGGTGGCTGCCAAAAAAGCAATTACTAGAAAATGGAAATCAAAGTCTAGACCAACTTTACTAGAAGTAGCGAATATAGTAACAGAGATAAAACAACTGTAGTTGGGATCTTTAGAAAAGGGAAGGAGCAAACTACATAGGAAAAAATGGGAATTGTGGGAACAATATATGCAGAACAGGAACGAGGTTTAAGAGGCAGGATTTGAATGAGCTATATAATGCTTAACTGACAATGACTGGGTGGTTTATCAGTGATGTATAGTGTTTACAATTACAATTGTTTCAATTGTGTCTGTAATGTAAACTGTTTGCAACTAAAGAGATATTGTTTCGTATGTTTTTCATTTATAGAAATGTAAGACTGCCTTTGTCATATGTGTAAATTTAATAAAGATGTTTGGAAAAACAAAGGTGACATTGCACTCACTGATAGGTTTTATGAGTGCCACATACAGTGTAACAATGACATTCTGGTATTTACATGCCATACCTAACTCTACAGGTTGTGCAACAGTACATGAAGCCCCACATCTTACCAACCAGTGAAAGGCTAGATCAGTCTCTGTGTCCATAATTCCCTGACTAATGGGTCAACTGTTGGAGGTGTGCAGAGAATACAATATTTTCCAGGTGGTGGATGACTGCCAAAAGTATAGTAATGTGCATTCCTTGGCATGTAGTATTTATCAATGGCTCTGACAACACCTAAATGTATGTGTCAGCTCATCCTGGATAACTGTTGGTTCTGTGTGGGATTTAGTGACAGACCCTTATTTGCAATCATCTGCAAATGTAGTCAGTCTGAGGTCACTGACAGAGGCCATGACTGCACAGAAGAAAATAGCTAGGAGTGGTACTCCCAGGAATGATGTGTGTGGGTAGTTGACTGGTGACTGGCCTCACTGTAGCGATAGCCTACACAGCATTATCTTTCCAGATAATAACTGTCAGACACTTGGCTATCCAATGGCTGACATACAATTTTGTCAAAAACCTCTACGTTGTGTCCACAATCCCTAATAACCTAATCTGTCAAATGTCTTCTCAGCCTATAGTAGGTGGGGTGAGTCATTTTCCCTTTATCCATTGCATACTGTAACAGTCAATGAGGTGCAATGTTTAGGGTAGACATGATATCACCTTGAACAAGACACGTTGGTGTTGGGCCAGTGTCTCAGGTGTACTACATTGTTAATGATCATTTCCATGATAAATCTTTTCATGGCTTTAAATGTAACACTACTGAGACATCTGGGGACACTGCTTATCACTGCATGCTACATGCCCTGTGTGCAACTAAGTATTGAAGTTAATTCCATCATGGTTTCCAAGAAGGTAGACATTCAAAATGTCTGTGTCTGTACAGAGCATAGAGAAGCAGTGGGCAGAGGAGAGTTAAACATACACCTTGGGAAAGGTAGGGAGGGTGTGTTTACACAGGTATTCTGCAGTTGAAAACCACTCAAGTAGTTTGTACTGTGATGACACAATTACCTTGTGAAGGATGTTGACAAGAGGGGAGTCCCCTGAATTGCTGGTGCCTGCCTATAACAAGTGCTGGTCTCACCATGACCACTATTTCCTGGGATAACATGCTCCTACACTTTGTCTCTCAGCAAAAGCACAATATTAGTACTAAACCCCACATGAGGAGCAGGCCAGAGCCTATTTGTTCATCCACATAGTTGTCTCACGTCATGCAAGGCTGTGTAGGCTTGACATACCTTTTTCCAGATAGACACATTGAGAAGCAATCAGAGCAAGCTTTACAGTTTGGCATGTATTATGCATTGTATTCCAGGGTTCTTAGGATTTCAGTAGGGTAATGAGTGGATGGTGAGTCAGAGCACAGCTGCAGTGTCACAATATGATGCTCAATGTCCAGTGACATAGACATCTAAGGTTGCTTGAGCAAGCACCACAATGGCAGTGATCCATGTTATGTGATAATTTCATAGCTATTCATGCAGCCTGACCTTCAACAGCTTAATGGTGCACGTCTGCATGCCATGGATCTGAGGCTACTACAGAGGAATGGCTACCTTTGGTCAAAGTGTGTGTACCCACACCTGTCCTATGTATGTCATACTGTAGATTTATGCAACTGGAACGCATGTCTGTATTCCCATATCATGTCAGACAACATTCAGTGAGCTGTCTGGTTGCCTGACAGGCAGTGTGTACTAGCAAGGCCAGAGTAATCACTGCAGAGTTGAACAAGTTCTCTGTGCATTCACAGACATCCACATCTTCACTGCAAGGAGTGCCTGCAGATAGTGCGTTTGAAGCTGTCAACCCCAAGGGTGTAGCAGCATAACCCTAACCATGCTGGAGTTGTGCATTGTCACATTTGTAGGTATGCTATTGCGACCATACCTAATCACAAGATTATGGTTAATCCAAGGGCCACATCTCTGGCAAAGCATTTTACTCACTCACCTATGGTATGGCACACTGTCTGGTGCTGTGTTACATTATGAGAACTATATAAAGGAGTTATCTTACATTTCAGCATCTGTCAGGTCACTGCCTAATGAAGACCTGCTGTAATGTACACACAAGCAAGACTGTATTGCTAATGGCATTATTACTGGCCCTTGTTGAGATGTGGACAGTGTCCCTGCCCCTATACTGCTATGCCACACAAACAAAACATGTGAGAGATGTGGCTATATAACAAGCCTTGATTCCATGCTGTCTCATACAGTGATCAGTACATATCACAATGACCAGTTTGACAACATGCACACCTCATCATGTACTCCACCCACACCCACATCACACACAACTGCATGTGTAGAGCCCCTTACCAGACACACAACACCTCAGAAACCCAATTGCAAGCTCAGTACACATACACTTAGCTTTGCAGAACACACTACACATAATAGTGCATATACCACTGTCTCAGCAGTCAAACACCAAAGGCAAAACACAAACTCAACCCTATTACTCATAGGTGATTACATCATGTAACACATTGATGTCCCTCTCACCAGGCTACACATGGGAAAGGTTACAGTTAGCTGTCTGTGAGGTGCCACGATATGCCATACCACACATGCACACAGGTATGTCAACATCAAGTGCCATTATGATGACGTCATAGTTCCTGTTGGTGTGTACAACTTAAGACATAAATCAATGGACTGTATGCAGACACATGACTGAGCTTACAGAGTCTGCTTCAGGTGGATATGCTCCTAGCCTTCAGCTGCATTACAACTTCACCTAGGATGATGGCTCAATACACACGGAACATGACTGAAGTCAATAATTGGCTTACTGTGTGGTGTCATTTTAAGGGGATCCAGTAAATGGCAGTCTGAGATGACTTGCTCTTCTGACCTTGATGCTTTGCTACAGATGGTGTTAATTTCTCAACTATGGGAGTTTGTGTAATGGTGAAGGCTGCTGATATCACCATGGTGCATCTTATAGGCATTTTCTCATGGGAAAACATTTCATACAGGAAACGCCATCCTCAAAAACATCATGGTTATGCTGGTGCACACTAGGAATGTCAACACTAAACTCCACTCACTGGAAGTTGTCCCCACCTTGGAAGATGCAGACATTTGTGCCATCGCACACACCTGGTTTAAGGCTGATAGCATCACAGCCATGCCACGCTACACATTCTTCCACATGTTAAGAACTCACACTGAAAGTGTGCCAGTTAATGCAGGTGGTGTATCCATAGTAATTAAAGATAGCTGCACATCCAGATTGGTGAAACAGTGTGCTTTCCTGGAAACACCGCAGGTGCTATTTAGTGCTGGTAGGCCACCTAATGAAGCCATTGCCAGCTACAGGGGCAACATCATGAATCAGGACACCTGTTGTGCTTACTTGAGTCTACCTGGGCCTATCAAGCAACATCAAAACACCATGGTGTGGGGTGACTTTCACTAACCACCAACTTACTCATGCTCAAACTCACTTGGCCAAAGGTTATTCCACGTCCTTAACTACAATGAACTAAACCAGTGCAGTGACATCCTCACAAGGGGAGCCAATATACTGCATAAGGTGCTTACCAGTATAGCTGACCACTGTAAGACCTGCACTGTGAGGTCCTCCATGGTAAGATCTGACCACAAATCAGTCTCCTTATATGTAAGGCTCATACCTGACCCCCCTTCAGCAAACACAGTAGTAAACTTCAAAAAAGCAAAGAATAACCTCCTATGGGATGGCATAAATAGCGTGACTGCACCTCCACCCTCAGATGGGAAAGGCAAATATGGGGACCTCTACAACAATGCTTTATGCAACCACCTGTACAACTGCATAGACTT
>NC_056733.1:358659017-358726517 GCF_019279795.1 Protopterus annectens | reverse complement strand
CATACTGAGCATGCCTACATCTTCCTACAGGGACATCAGCAGGGGGTTCCTCCTCCTAGCTGTCCTGTGACTGTGTCTGTGGTGCCATAGGCAATGGTGGGGGACTGTGTATTCTGTCACTTTGCTGATCCTGCTGCAGCTGTTTCCGCAAGATCATATTGTCTAGCATAGCACATATGGTGAATATATGTGCACATGTGGCTGGAGAATACTGCAGGGCTCCATCAAATATATCTAAGCACTGGAACCGTGACTTCAGTAGCCGAAACACATGCTTTATGATGTTCCTAGTTTGTGCATGTGCCTCATTATGGCATTCTTCTCTGGGTGTGTGTGCATTTCTGATGACTGTCATCATCCACATTTCCAGTGCGTAGCCAGCATCACACAGTAAATGGCCATGTGGGATGTCCCCTCAGCAAACATCTGATAAAGCTGTGATGTGTGCCAGATATTGGAGTAGTGGTAACTTCCAGGGCTGCCAGCACACACATTCAGGATATTCCCCTGGGCATTGCACATGACTTGGCAGTTGATGGAGTGGTTCTCCTTGCAGTTAATGTAGATTCTACCCTGCTCACCAGGTGGAGCCTTGATGTGTTCATGGGTGCAATCTATGACACCCAGGGCCTCAGGGTAGTGTGCTACATGGTAGAACTGTTGCATATTGTTGGCCCATCTCTCAGGGGAGAGTTGAACAGATATGTGCTCACTTGCATATGGTAGCAGAGCACTAGGAACTGGTGGAGTATCTTGGATGCAGATGACTGTGACACCCCCATCATGTCCCCAGTTGGTCTTTAAAAAGTACTTGTAACTAGTATCCTAAGGGCTATACATACATTTGTTTCCACTGAGACAGGTTTCCCTCTGTTGTATCTGGCTCTGAGTTGAGGGCGGCAGAGCTCAGTGAGTTCTTGTAATATGTCCCTGTCTACCCTCTAGCTCTCTACTACAATCTCCAGCTCATGTAGCTCCTGGAAGGTTAAACTGGGCCTGAACACTCTTCTCCTTCTCAGCCTAGGCCTGTTGTGAGCAGCAGTAGCAGCATTGACTTCAGCATCTAGAACATACAGATGTAGCAGACATGCAGCAGCCCCTAGCATTATCTCAGTTAAAATTCCCAGGTTTGTACTCCAGTGGTCCAGAGGACGGGGGAAAATCAGAATGTAGGGTGTATGCATACTTTGTACAGTTCTGCTGCAGGTCCAGCATGTGTGATTTGGGTAATTGTTATACATTGCCTCTGCCTAGATTCTAATTAACATCATTTACTGGCCCTACTTGATTGCGAGATGAAGTGCTTTGTGCTACCTGCACAGCATAGCTCATACAAAAGTCAAAATTAATAAGTGAATATATCCAGCTTTCATGACTGGCTACCTATGTCATCACTATGACCTGGACTTTTTCATGTGAACATGCTCAGGTATGTGCCAGGCCGCATAAACACATGCACTGGGAATTAAAAAATTCTTAAAACTAACGGGACACATCCCCCTGCTGGCAATATCAACATGGTGTAGGAGCCTACACGGAAGGGATCTGAGGACACGGTTGCTCCTTTTACTGATTCAACAAATTCTCTTCATTTGCATACATATTCATGCTGACAGCCTGGTAACTACATGGTTCATAGCCATATGATCTTGGCAACAACACCACTGCATCATTATTTGGATCCAACGAAATGTCCTATAATAACATTTCTGACAAATATTATAAAATACATATTGCTTTTTTTTTCAAGTCAGGATGTTTGTGCACTGTGGCACATATGTAAACATGCTGAAATCATTAAATAAATATTTTTACATATTCCCTTGCACTTTCAGACATCCACAATGTATTTTTCACACATCAATGTATGCAATCTACGCATTTCAGAGGAGTTATTCCCATATTTGTGGACTTTTACATCCCCTTCTTTCTGTGTACACTCCTGTATGCGGGAAATTGCTGTGTACACTAAGGACATGAACACAGGGTCTACACTGATGCCTTTATGCTTGTCACTCCACCTTGCTATTTTGCATAACATTTACCTGCTTCTGAGATAATTTGCATTACACAGCACTTTCCTTGCTTGCACGTGCTTGCGCACTGCTAAGAAGTACTTACTGAATATAAAACCTTCCTCGCTTGAGTACACATTGTCCCAAGATGTGTACACAACAAAAGAAATTGTGTAGGCTTTAATGAATTCCCCTGAGAGAGTACAGAGCTAGTGAGTGGGATAACATGAAAGTGGAGTTTAAAAATAGGGTAGAAATAAAAAACAGAGATATGCTTCAGAAGTAACAAAACCTATTTAGACTGGCCAACAAAAGTTAAAGTATTGCAGAATAAAGGGAATTTGATAAAACAAGAAGAAGTGCAATTATACTATGCTAAAGAGAAAATAAGAGAGAACCTGGATAATATGCATGAGTTTAGAAATATTTCTGTTACACAACTGTTATTTGAACTCCACAACACAAAATATTTTAGCATAACAAATTAGGCAACAGAAAGTAGAAAGGGTAATTGCCAAGCTTAGGGATCTTATAACAAGAAAAAATAACCAGAGATCCTATAGAGGTATTAGAGATATTTTGAGAATTTTATGAAAATTTGCATAAAACAGAGAAGTAGTGAAATCAAGAAAAAGCAAATATGTAAATATTCTGGAAGATGTAAAAATGCCAAGGTTAGTGATAGATGAGACTCAATCAATTATTAGCAGTTAAGATAAGAGGAGAGGAGATGAACTAAAAATGGTAATCAAGCTGTAGGAAAATCTCCAGGAATACATAGTATTCCACTGGAATTTTGGAAGCTAGGAGGGAGGAAAGTGATAATAACATGCAGAAAAGTTTTGTTTAACAACATTTTGAAAGGAGGGTAATCATCAATATCTTAGGAAAAAGCAATGGTGGCTGTAATACCTGAAAACAGTAAAGACCCATCAGATACAGCTTCATATAGACCCATTTCAATTTTAAACCATGATTATAAAGTGTTTATGTCTATAATGGCTAAAGGAATGGCCAAGGGGTTGCCAAAATTGATATGGGTGAATGTGGTTTTGTGGATAAGAGGCAAATAATTGACAACATTAACAGATCATTGATCCATAGGGAAGCAGAATGTAAGAAAATGCCATTGTTGTTGGTGGGTCTTGATGAAGAGAAAGCATTTGACAGAGTAAGCTGGGATTTTATGAGTAGGACAATTGAAGCATTTGCATTTCCTGATGCAATAATAATGTTAAATAGGAGGATATATGAAGGATCAGAGGTGCACATCAAAGTGGGAAGGTCGCTATCTAATGAGTTTTGTCTGACCAGACAAACCAGGTATGGATGCTCTCATTTCCCTTTGTTATTTGCATTATGTTTAGAACTATTGGCAAAGACAGTAAGAGACTCAGAAATTTAGGGACATAATTGATATGATGTTCATAAGAAGTTTTTATTTGAATTTGATAATATTTTGTACCTGATAAAACTAGAAAAGGACATCTCAGTGTTATAGAACATTCTAAGACAGTTCTGTTTTTTTCCAGGATATAAAATTATTGCAGATATAATAAAGGTAATAGCTATAAACTATGCAGCCACAAACAAACTGGTTCAGTGATACCTGTACTGTTGGGGAGATGATAAAATAAAGTATTTAGGAGTATGGGTTAAAATGGATGCTATTAGAACAGCTAAGGATGTGAGGGAAGACAGTAGACAAAATATATTACAAAAACTGAGAAACTGGAAGCTTTAGCCTATGGCTGTGGATAGCAAGATGCAAGCAGTAAAATGCTTTAATATCTTTAGTTTTATACATAGGTCTGGCAGATTTTTATCAACTAGAGGAGACATTGTGAATAGCAATTCATAAAAAGTGGAAGGATTTTATCTGGAAGAAGAATATGAGCAAGAGTCAAGTTGAACAAGCTAATCTTTCCAATAGAACAAGGAGATTTAAGATTATATTTTAGATCTGCACAGTTAAGGCTCTTATAAACAACACAAGCAGAAAGCTGCAGTTCAAAATGGAAAGAAATGATGATGAAGAAGGGGGAAATTCAAGAAATAAGGAAAGAGTAGGATTTTGGATGCAGATCCTTAAGGATAATAACAATAACCATACATAGTTATATTTATAAAGTAGTAGAAAGCATACCAAGCATTAAGCTAACACTGTAATGGAGAAAAGAGATTCTGCTGATGAGATGACTGCAATTATGTGTACAGAGAATAGGCAAGAGAGGGCTGGAATTTACTGAAAGAAGATGGCAAGAGAGCCAACGTGTTGGGAACAAATAATTACAGAGGGAAAGGTAATAGAAAGGGAAGAGGCCAAGAAGACATTTGAACTGCAGGCTAGAGACTGTCTTCACTATCAGACATTGGTATCAGAGTACAGGCAAAGAGATTATAAAAAAACAAAGACAGCTGATGCATGGTTTTAGTCCAGCTGACAGACACGTTTACAGAGGAATTCAGAATGCCATTTGTCACCACATGTTGTTTAGGAATGTCATATTAAATGCACATAATTATCATAGCTCTGTTTATTGCAAGAAGTGTGTCATTGCCACTTGCTATAGAAGCCCAATATAATGTGTGTAAAATATGTAAAACATGACACTGATAATATTTCATGTTCAATTCTTGTAAATAGTATGATCTGCACAATAGTTTTTTTTGTAATTATTGAGTTATCACATACCATAAGTATGTGTTCATCACAGTATGTGTTATGAAGTATGTATGTAACCTAACCCTCCATATCATACTCAGGTCATGCTACTACAGGCATCTGAGATATATTCACAAACACAATCCCTGGGATTCAATAAACTCCATGCAGGAATAGTGCTGTTCCTGCACAGAGTGGTTCGTGTCCATGTAGCCACAGCAGTGTGCCTTGCATATTCATGAAGGCACGCTGCTGTTTAACCTACAGGGACATGGACCGTGAACAAGTGCATGGGGCATGTTCAAGTAATGGATGGACATTGAACACAACCCCTGCACTCAGAAAGTGCCATATGGCACTTTCTAATCATGATCCAACATAATATTAGAGAATGTCTCTAATATTATGCCAGTATTTCAGTGTCTGCAGACACTGAACTGAAATAAATTATCATTTCAGTGTCCTCGGACACTGAAATACATACGGCAGCAAGAAAGCAATGCAGGGGGTGTGACAGGTTCTGTGACACATCCCCTGCATTGTAAAAGTGCCGTACAACACCTCCCAACCTGCTAAAGCAGGAAATGTGTACAAAGGCACAAATAATGGGGGATAAAGCCCTGAAAAGGGACACGTCTTACATATTGTCCTCACAAACTTAGAAAGTTGATAGAAAACAGGTCATGCATTAGCATGAATTTCTAAAAGATAGAAGTCTGAAAGTCAAATGTATGCCAATATTCCCTGACAGCAGTCCATGTGGACAAAGGCACAAATAATGGGGGGACAAAACACTAAAAATAGGGACACCATGTAAATATTGCCCTCACAAACCTAGAAATTTGATAGAAAACAGGATATGTATTAGCATGAATCTCTGAAGAATAGAAGCCTGAAAGCCAAATGTATGCCATTATTTCCCGACTGCTGTCCTCAATGACTTGTCAGAACACCACAATACTCACTATATAACATAATAATATAATAATATAATTTTTTCCCTAGGCTAAGGAATGTTTAAGCATAGCTAAGCAGGTGTGCACGTTATGGCCCTCTGCTTACCATAGCTTAAACAACTCACAGGGGATAAATACAAATATACAGCTGAAATTCCCAAGCTGAGATTGTGTAGTGGTTAGAGACCTGGCTTTACATGCAAGTGTCCAGAGTTTGAGTACCAAAACAGGCACGTTATTTTTGTATGGGAAAGCAGTGTTAAATATATTTTTTTAAACTTAAATTATGTAGTAACTGTTTTTTGTGAACCAGGGTAGTTTAACTGGTGTAAAATGAAAGTGTGAGTGCATATAACATGTGAAACCACCCATGTATACACAAGTGTCCCATACAGTATAGTCACACTCCTTGCCAATGTAAGGAAAGCACATAGAGGGATGTCATGTAAAACAAATCATATACACTTAATAAATTAAGTCAGTATTCTGATATATTTAATATATGAAAAGTAAGCAATGGTTATCAATGCTCAACTATGCTTAGCAGGTGTTACTATTGCTAAGATGTGAATGCTAAGCAGCAGGTAGCTCAACTAAGCGGATTTGCGCACTGTTAAACAGTGTGTTTGTGCACTGCTTAGCAGAGCTTAACCTTTTCAAAATGGTCCAATGACAGCAAAGGGCAGGAATATCACACTATTTAAATGGCACAGGTGGGAATACAGCCATAATCTGTTATAGTCCATCTGTGCAGATATGATGGCTGGCATAGGAGAGAGAGTGGGCTTTCGGGTGCAACACTGGAGCATTCAGGAGTCCAGGATCATGGCTGGACTCCTAGTGAAAAACATGAGGAGAGACTGCTGCAGGACCAGTACCAGGGCTCCCAATACAAAGCAGAGGCCTGGGTCCATCTTGCTCATGACCTCACCAGTGCTACTGGCATCACCTGGACTGTTGAGCATGTACAGCTCCACTATGTCAACCTAAAACATAGGAAGGTGGCATTCTTGGACCAGTGGATCCAAGATGGACAGGACTAGAATGCTCCAGTAGTGTAGAAGTATCACTGTCAAGTAGTTTGTAGCAAATAGGATCCAAGATGGACAGGACCGGAATGCTCCAGTAGTGTATAAGTATCACTATCAAGTAGTTTGTAGCAAATACTAGCCTGAAAATGTGATAGACAGATATGCATAATGTGTGTTTTTCTTACCTACACCTGCAACAGAGAGAGCTGTGAATGTCGAAGCCCACGGTGACAGACTGCTGAGGCTGCATCGACAGGCTGGTGAGTACAAATCTATTTTGCAGTATATTGTTCAAATAGCTAAGAAGGAGTATATATTGCTTACTGCTAGTAGGTATACTGTTACTGTGTGAACTGAATAAATGAAAAAAATTGACTGATGAGTATTGAAGTACAATAAAGACCCTTAAAACTGTTGTGTTTATTCTGGTATGTTGTTATAGACATATATAGAATGTATACAGGTTCTTCACAGAAAATCTGGCTGTGACAGTATATATTAAGTTGTTAGGGGAAACTTTAGCTGGTGTAGCTGTAAAATGAGATATACATTAAATGTGAAATATATACTGCACTAAGCTCTGAACCCTGAATAGTAATTTGTAAAGTATCAAAGTGTGTTCCACGCAGCATTGCCTTGTGTTAACCTTTGCTTTCCAGACTGTAGTAATCCAAAGGAGTAATGCATAGTACTACTATCTGTCATGCATGCAACACATGATTACAAGTTCAGATTGTCTAACCAATAGACTATTAGGCAGAAACCAGTGAAACAAAAAACAGTAGTTCCACAGTAGCTCAGTGTGATATGAAATAGCTTAGTTGTTAATTTTGTACACCCAGACATGGTTCAAATCCAGGGAGTGGTACTAAGATGTGTGCATATCTGCACACAAGGAATCAGGAATAAAAGTAAAAACAGGTAGTGTTAACAGATATTTTCCTCACAGGTTTTAGAGGTAAGTAAATGTTGCCAGTAGCTGTATGAAGGGTATACCAATAAACTGTGTATGACTGTTCAATTGTCCCACCACATGCCTTCAAATGACAGCAGGGTAGGTACATACAATATGCACTCTTCCCGAATCATACCTCTCAACTGCACAGATATTCATTGAATATCCAGGTTTTTGTCTCAGATTTTTTATCCATTTTACATAAAGTAGTGGCCTCATGGCAAATCAGTGGCAAACCATTATAGACTGAAGTTAGAAAATAATGATGACAAACATAGAAGTGTCAGATGTCCTAGCTATCAGAAAATCCATGCAAATTCAAAACCTGATATTTTATCAACTTTCTAAGATTGTAAGAGCCATATCTAAAAATTGTCCATATTTATGGACCTTTGTCCCACTCTTATGTATGGCTTTGTCCAGATGTTATGCTCTAAGAGGTTGAGAGGTATGATCCTGATAGATGTCTCTCAAGTGTTACGCTGTCACGGCTAGTGGTCACTGCTGCAAATAATCCTGGACACAGATAGGAAACCAGTTGACATATGCCAGTAGCGCACTCATATAACAGCAGTTCAAGGTACACCTTCTTGCCAGATATGTAACCCTACATGTAGGAGTCCCATCTAGTCATGTACCCAGAGGTGTCACAGTTTGTCTCATACCATTCCAGGTTGACAATTTAATAGGTAGGTTTGTACTGCAGAAGCTATGGGCATAGGTAGATCTAAAGTGAGGGCAGACCCACAGAGTATTGAGCAGTACTGTTGTGGAAAATATAAGCATAAACAGCTGTTAATGGATTTATTGTTTCTCCCTCACCTCTCATCTGCATCAATAATTATTACTCATGTACTATGGGTATGTTGTGCTCTGACCCTAATGTTGGGACTTGTGTTATATTATTGTTAATATGTTTGATTGCTTGCATGTTAACATACCTTGTTCAAATACTGTTGTTGGTGGCCTGTTGCCATCAATGTTACTGGCATGTTGTTATGCTGCATACTGTTGTTCCATTTATGCATGTGTTCTGTTTGCTATGCAACTGTTTCAAATCTGTTTTATGGAGTTAATTGGAACACCTGCACATGCCGTTATACCTAATCTTGAAATGTGTTGTTCATCACTAACCCACATATTTTGTAAAACCTCAACACCATAGTGAGTTTGGGAAGGCAGACCCTGGCAGATCATCCTGTCCCACCTCATTTGTCCATGGCACTGGGCCCCAGCATGTCTGGGACCCAACCCAGATCTCTCTCATCTGTTGGTCCTGCACTACCTTCAGGTGGAACCACCTCAGGGGGACAGGGCCACCCGCCCCTGGGAGCGGACACAGAAAGGATCCTGTCACCCACAGTCAGGTCTGGGGTGTGGTGCACAGCACTCCTCGATCTGAGTTTGGAGAGCAGCTGTGCCAGATTGAGGACTGCCTTATGCACCTTGAGGAGCAGGCCACCCCTCCTGTCCAGCCCCCAGCACAGACATCTTTGGGTCCATGAAGGTGCAGTGGTGACTGCCCATGGGTGGGGATCTCAGTCCCACTGTAACCATATGGATGCCCATGGGGTTCGGCTTCCCAAGCACCCTCCTTGACAAATGCATTTGCCCCCATGTGTCATATACTGCCCCTGTCTGCTGTCTTGTCTGTCTCCCTACCCAACCTACCTCCCTAGACATACCTAAAATCCTTCCCCAACATTCCATTCTCACCTGAAAAAAAAAAGAAAAGGACATCTGTCCAAAAAAAAAAATATTGCCCTATACATAGCTGTCCATTTTGCACATGTGTCCACTGGACACATGTAATCTGGTCCAATTGGCTTGACAACACATTTCTGTTGTCCTCACTCCTCTCCCTGGGGTTTGAGTGTCCAAATTCCCCTCAAATTCTGTACAAATGCACAGCTGTTGCTGTGTAAGAAATGGACAGCTATGGACCTTCTCTACACCCGTCCTGCACATCCCTAGCTATTTTTATATTGTTTTTCCTTCTGCATGCCCCTTTTTCACCACTTTCCAATCAGTCCTTTTTTCGTTTCTTTTAAAGAAATTAGCATGAGTGTAAGTGGGAGTAAATGGGAGTAAGCGAGTTAATGCAATGCTAAGTGAAGCCAACACAGATTAAGCATCTGTATGGTTAGCCATGTGTTAGCATTGCTTAGCATCATGCAAACCCATGCAAACCCACTTAAGGCCACTTAAAATTGCTTTAATCACTCTGTCTCCATCAGCCACTGTTCTTCCTAGCAACAAAAAACTCTGCACTGCCAAGTCTCGAATCCAGGGCACTGTACACCATAATCAGAGCAATGTACCACTACACCATTTGAGCTGTAGGTATTTCTGATGCTTTTTCAAACATATCATGCATTAGAGTCATTCAACACTAGGGAAAGGATTCTGTAGAATCAGTCAGGTTTTGTATATATACATATGCACATGAATATATGTATGGAGATGCATATAAATGGAAAAATATATAAATAATATAAATAGAGATATACATATAACATATATACACACACACACACACACACACACACACACACACACACACACACACACACACACACACACACACACACACACACACACACACACGCTCATAACATGTAGTGGAGTCATACCTCAGAACCATACCTCTTAACCTCTTAGTGCAAGAAGCTGGGCAACGACTGACAAAATGGAGGGACAAAGGCCCAAAACTAGGGACATATTTTATAAATTAGTATTATACAGTGCATATAAAAGGTGTACACATACCTGTTCGAATGCCAGGTATTAGTGATATGCAAAAATGAGATTACAATAAATCATTTCTGAACCATTCCAACCTTTTGTGTGACCTATAACCTGTACAATTCAATTGTAAAGCAATCATATCTATTAGCAGAGCAATTATGACACATAAAAAACATACAAGAAGCTAGATGCATATGTGTGCACAGGCTGAAGCTAATACTTTGTTGAAGCAACTTTCAAATTAATTACAACATTACGTCTTCTTGGGTACACACCTGCAATCAATTACAAAGTATCTTTGATTAACATCAAATAACACACAGCTGTCCTACCATGATTATCCTAACATTTACTCAGTTCCCTGCTACAGCAATAACCATAGCTCACATACAGCTTATGAAGCAGCAAGGGGATTTCATTTGTGAAAGGTTTCAGCCCAGAGAAGGGTACACGCACACATTTCCACAGCATTGCATATACCATGGAACACAATGAAGACAGTCATCAAATGGTGGTCAAAATATGGGGTAACAGTGACATTGCAAAGAACTGGACATCTCTCCAAATGTGTGGAACATACAAGATGCAAACTGGTCTGGGAGGTTGCCAGGATACCTACAGCAACAGTACAGGAGTTGCAGGAATCTCTGGCAAGTACCAATTGTGTACTACATGTGACAACAATCTCCTATATTCTCCACATGTCTGGCCAATGCAGTAGGATTAGAAGATGAAAGCCTTTTCTCACACAGAACAACATCCAGGTGTGGTGAATTTCTCAAGAAAAATACAACAGGTCTCCCAAAAGTATGTGGGGAAATATGTTATGGTGTAATGAGACCAAGGTTGCACTTTTTGGCCACAATACCAAAAGGTTTGTTTGGCACAATAATAACACTGTGCATCACAAAAAGAACACCATCCCCATGGTGAATCATGGTGATGGCAGTGTACTGCTTTTGGGTTGCTATTCATAAGCTGGAAGTGGGCCTTTAGCAAGGTGAGGGGATTAGGAAAAATTTCAGATACCAGTCCCTTTTGGCCAAAAATCTTCATGTGTCTGCTAGAAAGCTGTAGATAGAGAGGAATTATACCTTTCCACACGACAATGACCCAAACCATACATCAAAATCCAAAAAAGAATGTCTTCACCACAAGACAATCAACATTCTGGCATGGCCCAGCCACAGTCCACACCTACATTCAATAGAAAATCTGTGGGGTGCCCTGAAGAGGACTGTGTAGAAGAGATGCCATTACAATCTGACAGAGTTGGAGGGCTTCTGCAAGTGAGAGTGTGCAAATATCGCTAAGTCGAGATGTGCCATGCTGATGCACACCTTCTCAAGAGGACTGACTGGTGTTATGAAATCAAAAGGTGGTTTAACAAACTATTAGTTTAAGGGTGTGCACAGTCATGCAACCAGCCTATTGTATGTATTTCAACTTCTACATGTTACCCCTAAACAATGTGTTTGTTCTTCAAATGGATTGCACAGGTTATAGGTCACAATAAACATGGGAAATGTTATCACATGATTTCTGTGGTCTCATGTTATATATCAGACAAACCTGGCATGTTAACAGGGGTGTCTACATTTATAATATCCACTGTAATCTTAGAAGGTTGTTAGTGTAACCGGTTCTGTTGTAACATACATGTACTACAGGTTTTGAAGTGAGACTCAAAATATGCCATTAATTAGTGACACCAGTCCTCATAACATCCCAGTAATGTGTCAGACAAACACAGAATTTATGAGGAACAGACCAAAAATATGAGGCACACATGTAAACATTCAGTGACACTCTGCACAGTTGAGAAGTATGTTCTGTAGGAGTTGGCACTGTGCTATACAGGTGAACAGCACTTATGTGTACATGGGTGCAGTGTATGCTACTTGAAGGCCCATCACCTACTAACACTACTCACATATCACAGAGGTGTATATAAGTAGAAACATTAAGTGGAAAGGGCTGTGCTGCATGATGTTGAGGGACTGTCCAGGGTGTGTATGTAGTGGTCTGACTGTGTTGTGAATGTCACCAGTTTGGCATTGTGAGGTCTGTGTAATGCCTGTCTGCCACTTCACCTGTATGTGTGTGCATGTGTGTGTGCACGTGGGTTTGTGTAGCAGCAAAAGTTATAGTTCATGTATTAATTTACATATGCTGTCTTCCCCCCACAGGTGGACATGGTGGACATGTTTCCTCCTGCTCAGAATCTGATGTCAGTGTCACTGCAGACTCTGACAATGATGATGGTTATAGCCAGGCACAGGTGGGGTTGTCAGGGGCTCAATCTGTGCCATCGGTTGGCATCCCACAGTCATCCACAATGTCCCTGCACACAGTCACAATGCCCACACATGCCTCATCCCAGCAGCCAGAGATGATAGACAGTTGGCAGGTGGTGGCATGGAACAGGCTAGTGTGGTGACTATGGCAGGTGTGAGTGTAGACAATGGCCATACCCAGAGTGCAGGTGAGGTCCCACACAGGTGGATGGAGAGGGGTGCTCGCAAAAGGACTGCTGCTCATCAAGTCGCAATCCCAAGTGCCTCAGCAGGTGTTACCAGATGCATGTTTTGGGCTGTCATGAATGCACAGGCACATAGTGAATGCAACACCAGACAAATACTCAGGGTGTTGGATGTAAATCTTCCTGATTTACGTGGTAATATACATGACCTTGTTGAGGCCACATGTCAAAATACTGGGATAATGAATAGATGGTGGGGTGAGACCTTGGCAATCCTTGACCGTGGCATGACTGTGCTAGGGCATGTGGTGGCAGATGAAGATTGACCACATGGATGTAGGTCAGACCCAACATCAGCTGAGAGTTTATGGGGCCATGCACCTTCACACTCCTGTAGTGGCAGTGGCACTAGCACTACCGAAGGGGGGGTTGCTGTCCACATCACAACGGAGCAGGCCATGAGCACATGGTCCTGGCCAGTCCTGTCAAGGACATGGATCCAGCAGACAGCAGTCACCATCAGGAAGCAGTACTGTGTCTGGCCTTGGGCCTGGTTATACCAGTGAGTCCCCTGGCAGGACCAGTTCACATGTCCATGGCCGGAGATGGTGAACTGGACACCCTGCTATGTATGGTCCACAGCTGTCCCACATACCCCTATGTAGGGCATCCATGTGATGTGACTGTGTGCATACATACACACACAGATCGGTATCACAGGCAGGTCACCTCCAGACACACACAGCACCTCTGCACAACCCATCTAAAGGCTACCCCTCCAAAAACACACACACATGATGTTAACTGTATGGCCCAGCCTAGGCCTCTAGCAAACCCACACCACACCCTGTGCATATGATGATACCTGTGCCATATCCCTGTCATCCATACTATCGATGGAGGGACATGCTAATATGGGTTTGATGCACAGGGTGAATATAGTATAGGGTAGCTATGTAATACTGTGTAAGATGCTGTCTGCTTCCAATTGTTATGGGTATACATAAAGGTGTATGTACCTTATTAGTCATGATGCATTATTGCTGTTAGTACCACTGGCTGAATGTAGTCTGACCTGCTGTATTCTGTTTGTGTTCCAGGTGTCTGTGTGTCTGCAGGCTGTGGCCCTGCAGACATTACCAACATGGGATATGGCAGAGTGGAAATACACCGACCATTTCATAGCAAAAGTACTGCTTTATATGTATGTTTACCAGGTGTGTATGCATGCAACAGTGTGTGAGGGACACTGTTGTCAGGCAGTGTGACCTTGCATATATACCCTTAGTCACAGACAGGTAACCTTCAAACATGTCTCCTCAGTGATGTGTAGTACCACAGGCTCATACATACAGAAGAGGTTACTGGATTACTGTCAGCAGATCCCTCACAAGCTTAGCCATTAGATTGTTTGCAACAGATTCACCTGTCAGCACCTGTTACCCCTGCAATTTCTTTCCCATACACTCAACCCTGATGCACTTGATGAGGGCATGCATGGTACTGTGTATGACAGGTTTGTGGTATGTATTCCTGAGTTCACAGGGTGGAACAGGGAAACAAAATGGTATATCCTTTGCATACACACAGTAAAGACTGACAGAGGGGATGTACATACAGTAATACAAACACACTTGGCAATAGACAGATTAGTGAACCTACATATCCACTTTAATGTACTATAGTGCTACATACATTCCGCGGTGGTGCAGCGGTGGCGTTGGTGCCTCACAGCAAGAGGTTCTCCTGTTCGATTCTTGACTTGGGTTGGGAGTGCTTTCTGTGTGGAGTCTGCATGTCTTCCCCGTGGTCGAGTGGGCATTCGAAAGACATGCGTTGAATGGGCATGCCTTCGTTGAAGGTTGGACATCGGGCTGGCAACTCGACACCATAAAAAACAACTGCCAATCATTAGCAGACTGGAGTTCCACTGTGGCGACCCCTAACCCAGAAAAGCCGCAAGACAAACAACAAAAAAGTGCTACATACACATGACATGCCCCACATACAATATATGCATGGGACAGAACCCACTACCTCCGACAACAAGTAATGTTGCTAATGCCTTCATGGATGGTGAGATAACCCACCATAAATAGCAACTGGAGTCATCTATTGCTCCAACAAGCCTGGATAAGTGGTCGGGTAACATGATGTTTCAGTCAGGAATGATATCTGATGCTGGCATGTGTGTCACTATACTATTTGTGACCTATTTGGCAACAATATCACATGCATGGCCATTGTTAGAGGACACAGACCACATGCAGGTTGCAAACATCTGGATATTCCATAGACATCTGTACAGATAACTGATATGGCCTGTACAATGGTTTAACATGCTGCATGTGAGGCAGATTTCATTAACATGCTATATAAAGTAATGCCATTGGGAGCTGGTAAACAGAAATGGTATAACCCACACAAGATATGATCCTCACCCAAAACACACATTGAAACAGTTGCCAGCATTAAGATTAGAACCCCTATCTATCCAATTATTTTTACTATTGTGTTACACAGTTATCAGATGCACTACAGATCTTACATGATTTTATCTTGTCCCAAGGTACATCTAAGGTTAATGACATCAGCAGGCCTTGTAAAGTAGGGTGATGGGAAGTGTACAAGGTGATACACAACTCAAAATGGTATAGCCCACACACGATATGATGCTCATCCAAACACACACACACACACACACACACACACACACACACACACACACACACACACACACACACACACACACACACACACACACACACACTTACTTGCCAGTATTGAGATTAGATCCCCCTGTCTACCTAGTTATTTGTATTATAGTGTTACCCAGTTATCGCATGTGCTACAGAAGTTACTGGGCTGATAGCTGGCCAAAGGTGCTGATAAGGGGGATGACATCAGCAGGACTTCTAAAGTAGGGCACTGGGTGGGAAACTTATCAAAATACTTCTTCATACAAACATACACATTTACACACCCACACACATATTTGCCAGTCCTGAGAGTAGAACCCTGCTTATCTAGTTATTTGTAATATAGTATAACGCAATTATCGCATGCACTACAGAGCTTTCTGGGCTGACAACTGGTCAAAGGTGCTGAAAAGAGGAATGACATCAGCAGGCCTGATAAAGTAGGGCACTGGGTGGGAAACATCAAAACATTTCTTCCTGCAAACATACACACTTACACACACACACACACACACACACACACACACACACACACACACACACACACACACACACACACACACACTTGTCAGATCTGAGAGTAGAACCCCTGCTTATCTAGTTATTTAAACTATAGCATTACACAGTTTTTGCTTGTGCTTCAGAGCTTACGGGCTGAGAGTTGGCCAAAGGTGCTGATAAGGGGAATGACATCAGCAGGGCTGATAAAGTAGGGCACTGGGTGGGAAACTTATCAAAATACTTCTTCCTACAAACATACATACTTACACACCCACACCCACATTTGCCGGTTCTGAGAGCACAACCCCTGCTTATTTAGTTATTTGTACTATAGTATTACGCAGTTATCACATGCACTACAGAGTTTTCTGGGCTGACAACTGGCCAAAGGTACTGAAAAGAGGAATTACATCAGCAAGAATGATAAAGTAGGGCACTGGGTGGGAAACTTATCAAAACATTTCTTCCTACAAACACACACACTTACACACACACACTTACACACACACACACACACACACACACACACACACACACACACACACACACACACACACACACACACACACATACTTGTCAGATCTGAGAGTTGAACCCCTGCTTATTTGGTTATTTAATCTATAGCATTATGCAGTTTTTGCATGTGCTTCAGAGCTTACTGGGCTGACAATTAGCCAAATGTGCTGATAAGGGGAATGACATCAGCAGGACTGATAAAGTAGGGCACTGGGTGGGAATCTTATCAAAATACTTCTTCCTACAAACATGCACACTTACACACCTACACACACATTTGCCAGATCTGAGAGTAGAACCACTGCCTATCTAGTTATTTGTACTAAAGTATTACGCAGTTATCACTTGTGCTACAGAGCTTACTCAGCTGACAACTGGCCAAAGGTGATGATAAGGGAAATGACATCAGCAGGACTGATAACTTGGGGCACTGGGAAGTGCTGTGAGTGGTAGGTTTCAACTACAAACAAGCATACACTCTCTCACTCTTGCACACACAACTGTCACACACACACTCTTGCCAGTATTGAGAATAGAGCCCCTACCTATCTAGTTACTTGTACTATAATGTTGCACAGTTATCACATGTGCTACAGAGCTTATAGGGGTGATAGGTGCCCAATGGTACTTCTAAGGTGAATGACAGCAGCCAATCTTGTGAAATAGGGCACTATGAAGTGTACTGAGTGGGAACAGTCTCCTAATATTTAGACCTACAGACACATATACACAGGCAGGTGATGTGATATTATAACCCCAGCCTCAGTACTATTACACAATGGGGCTCACCTTTTATGCTGGCATGTGCAACTGTTTACAACTGGTATGCCACTGTCCACAGCAGGATATCACTGTATGCCATTCACGGTATCCATGTGGGTGACTCACTCTGTGTCCCCCTGTGTCTCTCCGTATCACTGTCTGTCTCTCACTTCCCCACATCTATGTTTGTGCATGCTTGACATTTTTTATCTGTTGCCCATATATATGTCAATGTATCACACACAACCGATGCAGATATATCACATATAGGCCACCTACACCTAGCTGAGGGTAATCCTGTCTGATGTGTGTGTGTAGGGACAGTTAAGGTGTACATAGCTGTCTGTATACACAGACATATATACACAATACAGTCATATAGTCCGATGTGGGTTCCAACATGTTCTGTGATTCTCTAAGTGTAGGAGCATGGCCAGTGTGACCTTCTATAGTTAGAGTGGGACTCCATTCCAGAGATAAGTGTACTCCAGTCTGGGATTTTGTGTGCTACAGCCATACCTCTCAAGAGTACACAGGACTTTTCTTGAGGTACTGGGTTTGTTTAGCAGACATTTTTTCTGACATATCTGCAGTCTGATATTGCAATGTATTGTGTCATTACGTAGTAGCAGACATCCTCAGATCATCACAGTGTTTTACCAGATGAATACTAGTTGTATGATGCATAGACCAATATTATGAGGGCAGCTATGTACATTCTTGCCCAACAAGGCCAGTTGTGAGATGTGGCTACAGTCAGTTAAGTGATGACACACTGTGTAAACAGTCCAGCAACTTGGTGATATACTGGCTGGGGATTTCCTGCTTGTGTGGCATCTTTCTAACCTGAGATGTCATATCCGTGTGTGGCCATACCTCTCACCTGTAAATTTTATGGCAGATTGACCCGAGGTGTTTGGCTAGAGGTTTCATCCAGTCTACATAAACTTGTGTTTTTATGGCAAGTTAGTTACATATAATTGAAGAGTGATGTCACAACATAATGACAGACATTACTGTTTCAGAATAAATAACATTCTGACAATTCCTGCTACTGCTAAACCCTCACCCTACCAACTTTCTCAGTATTTAAGGGCAATATTTACAACACATGCCTATCATTGTTGCCTTTGTTCCTACTTTTATTTTTGCCCTTGTCCAGACATCTTGCTATCAGAGGGTGGGAGTTATGGGTGTGGGTACAGAGTGCATTCTACTGTGCAGGCATGTCCATTATATGTAAAAGCAAACATAAAAAATATTGAAAATAACCATTGGCTACAGTACCAAAAAGCACTATATTCAAAAAAGCCTTAGCACCTTGGCTACACAGCCTTCAAGAAGTCCATTATATGTGTAATATATTCCACATAGCACTGTGACTTCCAGGTATGTCAGTGGAAGAGCTGTAGGTGTCACTGATATGCATAATAGTTGGCATTGCAGTTATCTGCACATGGCCCTGTCAAAGACAGCACTGTACCTAGGGCACTACAAGACGACTGCCAGGAGAATGTGCTGGCCAGATCCTGACAGCACTATCCACACATACATATAGCTCATTGAACCCTGCATATTGTGGGCATGCAACATGTTTTCATGTGTATTGGGACAGCCCTGCCAATGTGTGCTGTGCTGCTATTTCCCTGCAAACATACATGTTACTGCATTTCTGTGGGTATATGGGGGGCACACCTGTCCACTGTACACATTTGCTCAGACTGTGCTGATATTTGCTTTACATTTTGGTTCCATTTACCATACTCCTGTGCCCTGTTGTGGGGAGTAGAGGCATATCAATAAAGACCACAGGTCAGATTGTAATGGCATACATTTGAGTTTCAGTGTTCTTACCCTACATAGCCTTACTGCAACTGTGAGACCTGCTGTGCCATCATTGTGTGAGTCTGTAGGGGGTAATTCAACATTGCCACCATTTGTGGGCCTTTGCCAGACATTTCTCTCTGGTTTTCTACAGCTAACTTGCTGTGTGGGTCTGTGGGGTGGGTTGGGGACCACCACAATGACACCCATGCCTGTGACCTATGACCCCCCATTTATTTGACCCCACACATATACTGCAGTGGGATTGCCCACCTCAGGTACTAATGCATAGTGTGAGGAGGCCAGTATTGTGCAGACATTTCCTCGTGTCCCACATAGCTGTCAGTTGTCTGCTGCTATCTCAGTAAGCCACCCCATTCCTTTGCATGCATGCAGCATTACCATAGATATGCTGCCAGAACATATTAATCCATTAATTTATTGTTAAGAAGACTGACTTACCTTGTGTCTGTGGCAGTTGTGAGGATGGTGCTTAAGGACCGCCTACATTGGATCCACACAGTACTGTACCTATACATGGTAAGTTACTGGTAATGTGATGAGAGTGTCATCCATTTTACTGTGTGTGCAAGTCAGAGAGGTGTCAGTCCCTGAGCTACCTACAGTTTCAGTGTGTGTGCTATGCATTGCCTCTTTGCCAAGGCCTCAGCATACTGGGCATGCCTCCATTTGCCTAATAGAGCAGGCTCAGCAACCTCCTCCTCTGAGTCTCTCTGTGCCTATGGGGACCTTGGCAATGGTGGAGGGCTGTGTGGCCCTTCCATGTGCTGTTCCTGGTGCAGCTGTTTCTGAAGGATCATTTTGTGTAGCATGGCACATCCTATGAACATGTGTGCACATGTGGTTGGAGAGTACTGCAAGGGTCCACCAGGTATGTCAAGGCAGCAGAACCGTGACTTAAGCATCCCAAACACATGCTCTGTAATGATCCTTGTTTGTGCATGTGCCTCATTACGGCATTCATGTGTGGCTGTGTGTGCATTTCTGATGGGTGTCATCATCCACAGCTCCGGTGTATAGCCAGCATCCCCCACCAGATAGCCATGTGGGATGCCCCCACTGGCAAATACCTGGTACAGCTGTGGTGAATGCCAGATGTGGGAGTCGTGATACCTTTCCGGGCTGTCAGCACACACATTCATGATAATGCCCTGGGCATTGCACACGACCTGGCAGTTGATGGAGGGGAAGCCCTTGTGGTTTATATGGACCCTACCCTGTTCTCCGGATGGTGCTTTGATGTGAATGTGCATGCTGTCTGTTGCACTCAGTACCTCTGGGTATTCTGATACACAGTGGAAGAGATGCATATTGCTGGTCCTCTCCTCACAGGTGTTGGGAGTAAATGTGCTCACTGGCATGTGGTAGCATGGCATCCAGGAACTGGTGGAGTACCCTGGATGCAGATGCCTGTGAGACCCCCGTGATGTCCCCAGTAAGTCTTTGGAAAGTACCTGTAGCTAGTATTTCTAAAGCTACACATACCTTGGCATTCACTGGGATGGGTTCCCCTCTGTTGGCTCTGTGTCTGAGTTGAGGCAGGCACAGCTTGAGGATTTACTGCAGTATGTCTCTGTCCACTCTGTAATGCTGTACTATCTCCAGCTCATGTAGCCCCTGTTAAGTTACCCTGGGTCTGACACTCTTCTCCTCCTCCTCCCTGGTCTGTGGTGGTTGTCAGCATTATCATCCTCACCGCCCTCAACCTCTAGCACATACTAATGGATCAAAGCAATGGCATCCTCTAACATTTTTCCGGTTAAAATTCCCTCACATGTGTACACCAATGATGCAGAGTTTGTGGGAAAACCAGACTATAAGGTGTGTCCATAGTTTATGCTGTTGTGCTGGAGATGCTCTCTGTATGATTTGCTGACTATGATGCATTCTACCTGCTAGCTATATAATTTGTGCTTGATTGCTTTTATTCTGCTATTTCCCTTTTTTCTACCTTTCTCCTTTTCCATTACCTCCCCTTTTAAGCCCCTAGGTGTGCTGTGCAAATCTGGTGCCCAAATGTAAACAGTCCTGCCATTTCCATTTTTTTCTGTTTGTTTTAGACATGGTGTGCTCCACACAAACTCGTTTAGCTAATGTAAACACTAATAAATGGCTCTCCCTGGATGTGAACACATGCTTCATTTTATGGAATAAATCAATATAGCCTCAGATACACTCCCTTGCTTAGCTGTGCTTAGCTAAGCTAATCTGCGGGCCATGGAGCTCCAATGTGCTTACACCATGCATGACATACACCCTTTTCATGTCTGTTGCTCCTCCTGTTTACTTGATCATGTTATAGCACCTACACAGTTAGGTGCAGTTTGGCACTTAGAATATTTTTTGTGATTCAGTAAGTTTCCCCTCATTTTCATACCCCACTGCCTTAGTCCCTAGTTAGTGCACTACACCAGAGCCTTTCCCCTTAGCAACCACTGTTCCCTGGTATTGTTTTGATTCTGCATGCCATAGAATATAATGACAATATGCAGATTTCCCTTAAAATTGCGTTTTGACATTTTTTTTTATTTAAGGCACAATCCCATCTGTGCGGCGCTCCCCTATGCTTAAATGGCCAAGATCTCCGCAAAAGTTTTATTTTTAGGAAAATTAAACACTTTTCCATGCCAATGGCAATATAATTGACCATTGGCATGCCTAAAGATTATAATACATGCTTTTATTTCAGCTGTCATGCCTCAATTTTAGTTTTTGCCAAAATGTATTCAGCTAGTAGCTGAATGCATTTCTGCAACTAACACTATTTTTGCATGGATGCCTGCCTGCTTGCTGGATCTTTAATTCACCTCATTTGCATGGTTTTCACCAGCAAATGAGGTAATTAGCATTATGCAGTGGTGTTCCTGCAGGAATAGTGTAGGCAGGCTTGTGCACGTCAGAACAGTAGTTTACTGGATTGCTCGGTAGCCATATTCAGTGCAGAATGCTACAATGTTCCTGCACGGAGATTTCACATTATTGAATCCCAGGGAATGTCTTTCATGCAATCCCATAATTAATTAAAGTCACAGACATACAGACATCTCTTAAGTATGTGTACAGTCAGTCTTAAATCACCATACCTGTAATTGTCATGTTAATAAGTAAGTTATCCTGTGGCATTGAGAGTTAATCAGCAAAGTTTAACATTTGTATCCCTTTTTCTCTTGGTTTCAATTCCCAGGCTGTACTACTCAGTGTTAACAGTATCTGACTCCCAACATGCCAATATATATCACTACTCATACCAATTTTTCTCAAACCATGACTATAGCCAACAGCATAAAGCATATATTCATTTAAAATGGCATTTTTCTCTAGATTTTAAACATTGCTCATGGCCAAACCTTAATGCCATTTTTAACACTGATGTAATCATTGCCAGTGTGTCTGGCTAGCCATTGCTCTGCTTCCAATTGCACAAATCCAGTTGGCAAGGCTGTGTGTCTTTGTGCATACGCTGTTACATGTGAGATCTGAATTAGATGCCAATTCAGACCCATATTTATGGCTTGACTGCTGCAGACATGGCTGAGGACAGTAAAGATGGTGTGCCATTTACAGCTTAAAGGTGGAGTGTTGAGGAATACAGGATTTTTGTGGTACTCTTCATGAAACACTATAGCTGGAGGTTTAGGCTTAGTGGAGGTATCGGTAGTAAGCTGAGGCTTGTAATAGCTTGACCAGAGCTATCTCCAGTGAAACAGCCATCCCATCCACTGGGGATCAATGTTGCCACCACTATTGTGATGTGAAGAGTCATAAGAGTGACCTCCTTAGCTAATAAGAGGATGAATTTAGGACTGCAAACACCCCTCAGTCATGTAAGTATACTGACCCATAACCTGTCTCTGATATGGCATCTATTCTGATTGCAAGGCATAAACGTGAACTCAAGTCTATTACTGTATATGATATTGAGCAGCCATACCTTAGCTTTTATATCAAGCATGCATGCCTGCTCCAGTAGCTCTTGGTTATTGTAATAGGAAATTAATATATCAGCTTAAATGTGTGTGAGGGTACAATACCAACAAACAGATATTTGATATATTTTTTTACAGGCTAATATGTATAAGACATTTTCAATTCAATACTGCATGGCATTAACAAATCCATATTCACAAATGCAGTTATTGCTTTGGAAAGCAGATAGCTGGCATGGCATAGTGAAATTCTATCAGTCATATCATACCATTGTGATTGATTCATTTTTTGACACATCCATGGGTTCCCATCATATCTGGATAAAGCTAAGGTGTACTTATATATTTCTCATACTGTTATATGTATTGAAACAATTAAGTAATGTGACAAGCCATTGATATAATTATCTCTTTTTTGCCCCACCCCCCAGTCTTTAGCTGCCCTTTTTATTCATTTATTTATTTGTATACATTGCTGCTGAAAACAAAATGACCATCAGCACAGGGAAGTAGACCAACCAGTGGGGTTCAGCCCACCATACCCCCACAGGTGGCTGCAGTGACACCACAACAGGCAGCACAGACACCCAGCACATTTGTGTCACACCCTATCAGCATTGCCTCAACTCCTATGGTACCTGCTTCACTTGTATCAGGTAGTTCTGCCCTGGCTGCTGGTGCAGTGCTACTTTCTGGAAGCAGTAATTATGGAGGTAGCAATTTTGTCACCCAACAGGAGTTGACACGGCTAGTGGATGGTAGTATAGAGAGGGGTCTCAATGCCCCAATTGGCAGAGTTGAAAAGATCCTGTGTCATATTGCCAAATGATGCCTCATCCAGCACTGACCCAGGCAGCTGATACAAAAGACAGCGATGATAGTTCTGAGGGTGAGGATTAGATTTTAACTATTCTCATGCTGGACATGGATGTGCTTCCGTGGTCCTCTACCAACCTCAGTCACAGTGTCCCCCAACCTTTTTGTATCCATCACCATCCCTGTCTGTCTTGTATGTCTGCACCTGCTACCTAACTTAATTCACATACTTGATTATCTCATTCCTAAGCACCCTCTCAACATTTCTCTCTCTCTCTCTCCTGAAAAAAAAAGACACCTGTCCAGCAAAAAAATTAGAACCCATACATAGCTCTCCACTTCGCCCATGTGTCATCTTGACACACTTGATTTGGTCCAATTGGCTATACAACATTATTCTGTTTTTGTCACCCATCCCTGGTGTGGTGACTCCCCAAAGACATGAAACTGTGTGCACAATAATACATTTATATTGTGAAGAAGTGGATAGCTATTGGGCTTTCCCACCAACCTCCTGCAAGTTCCTATATTCTTTCCCCTGTCCTACCCTCTGCTTACCACTTTCATTTTCAGCACTGTCCTCTACCCCTTTTTCACATATTGAATCTGGTCAAAAATTAGAATCACACAAAACACACATGGTCAGAAATGGCCCATGGAAAAGCCTTCACTTTTTGTCCTCAGCATTTGTACAGAGGTTGGCATTGCACAAACATGCTGAGTGATGGTGAATGGCATTTAACTTCCAATGACAAAAGCTAAAGATTTTAATTTCAGCCTCAATAGTCCAGTTCTTTTTGTGTAAAAGTGCTTAAATCTCCTTCACTATGGGAATACCGAGTAAAGGCAGACTAGTGGCACTACTGTGAAATAGTTACTGTAGCAGTTCTCAGGCTGCTTAGTGTAAGGAATGAAAAGTTCCTCTGTTGTGTGTTGAGATATTTCCCTTGTCTGTAGACTAATATGTGTGCATAGTATCATGGGTTCAATTACAGCTATATGTTAAATTATTATTTCTTGGCATATTGCATTCCTTTCATATAGTTAACTACAAATGTCTATATTTGTCTCCATTTTCAATATTTCATTAGCATACCATTCAAATAGTGTAGCAAGACATTTGCCAAAACATTCCAGCTCAAACAAGGAGACTTAGTAAGCCACTCCTATTCTATTTATGTCTTAATCTTGGTTTCACTGTCCTGCCCCTTCTTGCTCCCTACAGCAAACACATTATTGTGCAGATCATGGCAGTTTAATACTGAGGAAATAAGTTAGATTATACAGTCATAGCTTATTAGTATTCAAAAATGTTCACACTGATTGGTCAGCCCAATCAGCATGTCCTTTGTAAATTCAGCATATATCAATAGAAAAAAGTCTAGTCGCTGAAGTACCGGACATTCTTCTGCTAGTATGTGCTACAGTGGCATACATATCAACTGTCCTGATTCTTGCCTCATATTTCTGGTCTGTTCCTCATAAAATTTGTGGTTTACCAACAAATGACTGAGGAATAAAGTTGCTAAATAATGACACACATTTGAGTTTCAGCTCCAAATGACTGAGGAATAAAGTTGCTAAATAATGACACACATTTGAGTTTCAGCTCCAAATCCTTCAGACAATGCATAATAACACAGGTCTTGTTTTTCTAGCAGCTTTCTACATTTATAAGAGTAACAGTTACATTTAGTCCCTATTTTGGGGACTTCATCCCATGTTATTTAAGGCTTTGTCCACATTTTTTGAGCTAAGAGGTTGAGAGGCACTGAGGATAGAGCAAATACAAGGAAAATCATGTACGTTCTGCAAAACTAAAGAAATGTACCTGATTTTCCTTGTATTTCTGTCTGTCTCGCTCATACCTCTAAACTATCTAGATGTTATAGTTTAGGGGAAAAAACAGAGATCTTCCTTTCTTCACTGCTTGTTTTCAACAGCACTGGCGTACTGTCCAAGCATGGGAGTGTAAGTCCCTTACACATGTACAGTACATCAACAAATGTGGAAGAATGAGAAACAATGAAGAGGAACACTATGATACTGCTATACAAAGACATTATTTGAGAAAAGGAGCCAATTTCTTTCTTAAATAATGTCAAGTATAATAATAACCAACTTTTGGGTGTAGGTATATCAGGATTTATCCACGGCTGGCTTTGTTTAATCCCTTGGGCTTCACCCTCATGATCAAACCACACTAACCGTGAGTTTCTCCATCTATGTCTATCTGTCTCTGTCCACCCCTTCTGCTTCTGTAAGTTGTCACTGTCTGTCAATTGTGAGACTTAAGATGTGCAAAGTAGGAGTTCCTTTGTGGTGTGATGAGATAATTCTCAGAACTGTGGACAGATTTTTGCATACTTTCAAGGGTTTTAATCCAGGCATTAGCTAAGAGACCAGGTGGCTTAGTGGTTAAAGTCTTCGCCTCCCATGCACAAGGTACGATCCTGACCTCTAACCAATGCCTGTTTGGAGTTTGCATGTTATCCCTGTGTCTCTGTTGGGTTTCTCCCATGTCAGAAAAACATGCTGAGTGTTTCCATCTCAAACTCACCAATAAATGAAGTTGTGGGCAGCATCACAGACTCTACAAGGTGTCCTATAGGGGAAGAGTTGTATACACCAACTGCTTTGGGCATCTACTGTAACAGCCCCTCTGTCTCATCCAATAATACTCCTTGATTCCAAATTGTTTCCATAAGCCATGCTTCCATTAGCAATAATATGCTTAGTCCCTTGTGTGTTTCTTAATACACCTCTACCATTCATATAAGGATCGACTAACTGCAACTGTCATGACAAATGACACCTGAAACATGATCATAACACATATCTTTTATGTATTCCATCAGATTAACACATGGTAGTATATGTATAATGCTTCTTTGTATGAAAGTCATCACAGTGCACCATAGACTACTGCTAATTCCCACTCTAAGGTTCAACACCTCAAGGTAGGATTAACGCATGTACTAATACTATGCCATCAGCAGTACAATTAAACATTCCAGTGCTGCACTTTAGGTGGACAGGAAAAAAAAATTACAACAAATAATTATTTGTTTAGGTTGCACAACACCTATATGTCTGTACTGAAGTTTGACAACAATTTAACTGGATTTTAGAGTAACGTTGACTCAGTGTGAAGTCAGTCTGTGAATGTGTATTTACACTCCAGTGGTTACACTTGCAACTGTGATACAATGTTGGGTAACCTATTCACACATAACCCATCACTGTTATTCTGCAGTGCATTGTCCTGTTTAGGAAGTGCTTATTTGCACTGTCAATGCATAATGTGCAAGCATGAGATGAGCCAAGTGTGCAACAATCCCAGAATGAAGTAGCAGGAATGCTTGATTGATAATCCAATGTTTTACAACCGTGACTGTCATTGGTCTCCCGTTTGTGAAACAGGTCCATGTCCCCTCTCACTAATGCATTGTACATGAAGGACAGTATATAAATCTTAGCAGAGAATCATGTCATCACATGGGACAATCACAGTGCTGCTACACTGGCCTGTCCGCACATATGCATTTGTCCCAAAACCTATCACATCATTAAATGTACCCTTCTCTTGAGTCTCTTGGAGCTAATAATGTGCACTCTAGATTATGTAACTAGATAGATAGGAGGATCAGTTCTTACCATGAGGAACTTGTGTGCATGTTTGCGTGCCTAGAGGGGTACAGTAACAAGTAAGTAACTCTTCAGTATCAAACATGCTGGGTCCACTTCCAGTGAGGCAAATACATTTTATTTTCCACAGAGTACCCTCTGCATTTTATCCCACTTTTTTTACACAAGCATTTTATTAAATGTATCTTTTGTTGTTGTTTTTCTTTTGTCTTTTCCCAGTTAGGGGTCGCCAAAGTGGAATTCTGGTCCACTAATGATCGGCAGTCAATTTTTATGGTGCCGAGGTGCCAGCCCGACGCTCAACCTTCAATGAAGGCACACCCATTCACTTATGTCTTTTGAACACCACTCGACCGCGGGGAGGACATGCAGACTCCACACAGAAGGTGCTCCAGCCGAGAATCGAACAGGAGAACTTCTTGCTGTGAGGTGACACGTTTAATGTATCTATTTATTATTATTATTATTATTATTATTATTACTATTATTATTATTAGCATTCCGCGGTGGTATGGCAGTAGCATTGTTACCTCACAGCAAGAGGTTCTCCCGTTCGATTCTCAGCTTGGTTTGGGAGTGCCTTCTGTGTGGAGTCTGCATGTCCTCCCCGCGGATGGATAGCATTCGAAAGACATACATGCCTTCGTTGAAGGTTGGGCATCGAGCTGGCACCTTGGCATTTCGTAAAAATTTAACTGCCACTCATTAGCGGACCGGAGTTTCGCTGTGGTGACCCCTTACCGGGAAAAAGCCAAAAGACAACAACATTATTATTATTATTATTATTATTATTATTATTATTATTATTATTATTATTTATTAACATGTGTTAAGCAAGAACGTCCACTGGGTTAGAGACCCATTTTCAGTGGAGTCCTGGGGAGAAAAGCTCCACAAGCATTACAGAGAATGACAAATGTTTAAATACAATTTAAATTATAACAGATATAGCAGGCAGAGAACATATTACAATTTGCATTTCTTGGGATTACATTAAACTAAACTAGAAAAATCCTTACAATAGGTTGTAAAGTTGCATCAATAGAAATAGAATGGGCTGAGAAATAAATACTTTCATTGGTGTGAATGATGGTATCCTGAGATAGTAGAAAATACAGTAGATTAAAGTGAAGACTGGGTTTTGCTTAGTTTTATCATATCAGTATTTGGTGCAAAGTACTGTTTAAGATGGTTTGCTCTTGAGGCATGTGCAGGAAGGATTGTTTAGATAATGTGATTTTAGAGCTTCTTTAAAGATTTTTGGATGGTCAGTTTGGATTATTTCAGATGGAAGGTTATTCCATAGTCTGGCTATGGTATGGGAGAACAAACATTTTGTCCAGTTCTTTTGTCGGGTTTAGTTGCAGAAAGCATCAGATTACAGGAAGATCTTAGTGTTCCTGTGAGGGTGTATGTTTGTAGGATTAAGTTGAGGGCAGGGCAGTCAAATTTACATATTCTTTGTTGACCAGGTTATTCCCTCTAGGCTAGTTGCCTCTTTACAGAAGAGACTTGAGGTTGTATTTATACTACTAAGGGAAATGTGGCCAGGCCATTAGGAACTTCCTCTACTCTTCATTGTTCTGAGTGGGATCCATTTTGGAGGAGCACTTCCTGTTTCCATTCCAGGTGCAGAGGTGGCCTTGAGAAACAGGGAAGCAGATGAAGACAGAAGGAGATGATGGAGTGCTAAATGAATAATGCAGAATGCAAATATTGATACCTGAGAATGTGTGCAGGAGTCTGAGGAAATATTTCAAAGAGACCTGATTGATGGAGATGAATCAGCAAATGATGGAGGTATAATTACAACCCTCCAGTCAGGAGGGTTGCAGGTTGATTTACTTAAAAAATGGTGGTTCAGAGTGAGCCAGAAAATGAAGGAGATGTTTCCTGGGAGACATTATGGGGAGAATACAAAAGGAGGATGCAGAGGCAGTCCAGAAGAATAGTCATGAGACAGAAAAGAAAACATATGCAGAGAAATTAAAAGAAGGCAAAAGTGGAGTAGCATAAAAGAAGGCAGAAAAAAATGAAAAAACAGAATTGTGTGATAATGATTCAAAGTAAAGAAGACAAAGAAATGGACAAGTATGAAATGAGGGACAATGTAATAGCTCCTCTGGGTGTAAAAACACATGAGGCAAGAGCATTTATTGTTATTAACAAAGACATTTTGTGACATTATGTTTAAGACTGTCTTTTCAATGGAAACTTTTCTTGGAGAATATGAAAAAAAAGAAAGATTACAACCTATAGAATCTTTATGTGAAAAAAAATAACAGGGAAGCAAAAAAAGAAGATTCATGTACAATTTCAAACCTAGGTAGAAAGAGAGACTTTGAAAGGACATTTGAAAGCTTTGTACAAACTAGTACTGGACAGTGCAAAAGTTTATGAAATAATGAGTTTATGGACTGGTGGCTTGGACTGTAATATTGTATTAAAATATAAAGAGAAAAAAATATATGTATACCAAGCATAATAAATGTGGAGGGGAATAGAGGTATTTTAAAATACTGAGGACTACAGAAAACATAGTTTTTGTTTATTTGTTTTTTTGTTTAGTTTTGCTTTTTGTGGAAAAGAAGTGCATTTTAAGTAACTGTGACAAAAGAAAATGTTATATTTGTGGGGAAATGTGACATGATGCAGAACACTGTAAACTGAAATGTTATAAATGTAACACAATTGGACATTTATAGATGTAATGGATTGCAAAAGTGAAAATAATAGTAAGGAAAAAGAAATAGAAGACATTTTAGAAGTAGTAGAAATAAAATAAAAATTAGATGAGAAAAAAGTAATACAAAGGACATAGAAGAAGATTCTGAAATAAGTGATGAAGAATACATAAATTTGGAGGTAGCAAAATAAAAAAAAAATTCTCTTGGTAAAAGGCAGAAAAATATAATTTAAGGGTATAAGCACAAAGGGGAAAAAAGAAATATGTGAAAAAGAACATCTACAGCTAAAGATTTGGACTTGGTATAATGCTTGAGGTATCTGACTCTCAACTTTGGGAAGAAAATTGGTTAGGTTTAGAATGGTCTATTAAGAAAGCTAGCCTACTAATTATCTATGAACTTATGAAACCATGAATTTAAGGAAAAGATAAAATTAAAATTTTAGAGTGTTTTCTGTAACTGTGAATAGTATTAAAAATATAGTATGAATAACAGGAAGTTTGGAGTTGTGTAATACTTGTGATGTAGATGTAATTATATTAGAAGACATAATTTTTTATCAAATAAAGAAGGATTACAAGCAGATGAACTATGAGGAAGAAAGATAATATGGAATTTTGGAAATAAGAGATGTTCTGGAATAGCCATATTCTGTAGAAATACAGTAAAGCTATTAGCTATAACTTTAGCAAAACCTGGAAGATTAACCATTGCATATTTAAAAATGGAAAGAACAAGTATACAGAATTATAACATTATATGCTGATACTAATTGTAAAGAAAGGAAAATATTATTTCATTAGATTTTAGGTTATGTAGAGATAAAGATGAATATTAAAATAACAGGAGATTTTAATTGTGATTTAAGAGGCAAGAATAAAAAGAAAGGAACTGTTATAAAAAAAAAAACATTAGAAGTTATAAGATGTGATAAGTTCAAACTATGGGACAAAAATTCATGTACTTACAATAGGGGTATGTATAGAACTGAAATAGATTATTTTATTGTACCAGAAGGTTTAGTTATAGGAGAAGAGAGTAGTTTAAATACGATTTTCTGATGACCTTGCAATAAGGCTATAGATAAAGGAAAACAAGGAATATATAACAAAAGACAAAGGAATAAAAGGGATAAATGATAAAGTATGGAATGAAGAAGGAAAGAGATTAGTAATACAGTTATGGAAAGATCATATTACTATGATAACATTTTATGAAAATTGGTTTGAATGGCGGATGATATTCAAGAAAAAATATAACACATTTTTTGCAGTCGAAGTAAAAACAAGAAGGATGTCCAAACAACCATTCACAAGGTACTGCTTTAACGTATAAAAAAGTTTATTACAACTAAACACATTTTCGTCACTCTACTAGAGTAACTTCTTCAGAAACAAGCCAACTACAATGTTGCAGTTTGTTTAAAACCGGCCGCGCTAAATTACATGTAATTCCGCTGGCCAATCAGTATTCTCCATTTAGTGGGAAACAAGTTCAAAGCAACAACACAAATCGTAATAATTGTTTTAGGTTGTTCAAACCTTCAGCTGAATAAACATATGTTCTAAAAAAATAAAATCACAATATCACACTCTATCGATGCATTATAAAAAGCTTTGTAAAACCTACAACTTTAAAAATACCCAGGTGTCCATGCATAAAAAGTTGTAGTTACTCATGGACCATTTAGTGTCAACATTACACATAAGAACCATAAAACAAAACTCGTACTTGGTACTCACTAGTAGTATGTTAAAATTAAAATTCACTAACAGCATCTCTAAATAATCTTTTATCTCATACAATTCTTGAGTTTCAGTAAGCAAGCTATGTTGCAATTGTCATTGAGACCAGGATGGGAAAATGCATTCAATGCCAATTGCCATTCCAGTTCTCGAGTTTCTAAAAGTAATGAAATAGGACCTCCCCTAATGTCTTGGGCAAGTTGGTCTATCGCTTGAAATTGGAAAAAGTGACTTGCATTCAAATTAATGTGTTTAACAAGCGCATTGTCATTTTTATTTTTAGAAATAGCATATATATGTTCATAGATTCTCTCACAAAATTTTCGGTCTGTTTTACCTATGTAAAACACCAAACAATTTTTACAGCTTGCTAAGTAAATAATACTTTTAGAATTACAGTTAAGCTTGTATGAAATATAGTATTTTTTATCCTCTAATTCAAAAGAGCTCCCTACTTTTATGTACTTGCACATCTTGCAAGCTCCACAGGTGAAGCAACCGTTAAGCCTAGTGTTAATTCTAAACTTTTTAGCTTCAAGTAAACTTTTCAAATCGGCACCTCTTCTATAAAGAATTGTAGGGTGGGGGCCTATTCTCTCCATTAATGAGTTGTCTTTTTGTAAAAAGTACCAGTTCTTATATAGAATAAGTCTAACTTGGTCACTGTCATTATTGAAAGTAGTGGTGAAACATGAACTATAAGAGTGGCTGTGATCATGATGATTAAGCGTGACTGTATTATGTCTTAAAGGTGTCATCTCATTAGTTGCACTTAGAAAATAATAGTCATTGTTAGCTGTGTTAACTATGGTCATAGAGTTACCTTCCAAAAGTACCATGTGGTTAGGAACTGTCGGGATTAATATTGGAATAAGGGTGCCCACACTACATTTATGTTTTACTTCCATAGTTAATTCCTCAATTAAATGGTTAGGATATCCCCGATTCAGGAACATATTTTCCAATAAGTGGCATTCTGCTAAAAAATCTGCCTCCAAGGAGCACATCCTAGGTGCCCTAATGAGTTGACCTTTTATTAGAGAATGTTTCTGCTTGTAGGGATGCGTGCTAGAGTAACGTAAGAAAGAATTGTAATATGAAGGTTTTCTATAAATAATGGAACACAACCTTTTATTAGTAAAGACTTTAGTGAGATTAACATCCAGATACTCAATACTAGTCGTATTGAATTTATAAGTAAATTGAAAAAATGAAGCAGTAGAAGTAAAATAATCTACCAGTAATGCAGCTGTGCATTCGCATCACCTTTGAGAATTATAAAAATGTCATCTAAAAATGTTGTGTAGTACACCAAAGAGTTTTTGACATCAGGTTTGTCAAAGATGAACAATTTTTCCGAATAGGCCATAAAAAGGTTAGCAAGGCTAGCTCCACACGAGAAGCCCATAGCTACCCTATGTTTTTGTAAATAGTATTGGCCATTAAACAAGAAAAATGTGAACATTACACCTACACCTGTGAGTACATATTTAATTTCTGAAAAATTGAAGTTATTTGACTTCAAACTGCTTAAACTAAAACAATTTCAATTAGAAGTTGTTTATTTCAAACAGTGTTTAGCAGAGAAACTGGTACCTAAAGGACTCCGTTACCACCAGTTTCCTACGGGCCTTTTACCTGAATCAGCATTTCACAAAGAATTGTTGTATCTTTTCAACTCTTCAGGTTTCCAATTAATGGAATTAATGATAACGCATTATTCTCTACAAATCTAAAGTATTTCTATGGAAGTGAACGACTTGGATAATGATATTAAATCTCATGTTGACTTTCCTAGATACAGATATGATTATGGGAGAGTCTTTACTAGCGTAGAACAACTTTTGGACAGGCTCAAAAGTAACAAAATTAAAAAAATTGAATTGTGACCGTTTGGCTAATAGCAACGGCTTGGCGTATCCTAAATTACAAGTGGCTCAGATTTGGCAAAATAATAAGCCAGTTAACTCTTCACATGGTCTTGTTCCTACTGTTAACCTTGAAAACACTCTAGAGGTTAACACTAATGATGAAGAAAATAACCAGCAGCCTTCTAACACTGTGAGACGCAGTGAAAGACTGCGTTTAATAATATCTATTCTAATGGTCAATCTAGTGGACAAGCTTCGAATAATTATCAGGCTGAACTGGTTTTTTACCAGGAGACAAATTCCAAGAGTACCACACACCCATGTCATCCTCGAAATCAGAGGAACAATGGCTGGAACAACCACCGGAAGAGATAGTGGATCAGGGTTCTCATCCAGGTTCCACTTTTACTAAACCTGTTATTCTTAAAAATTCTCGTGGTGACTTTAATATCTACAATTTTTCATCTATCACTATTGAGCCTATTTTAATAGATTTACTAGAAAAGGGTAACACCTTTGTCCTTAGTAAAAACATTAATATTGTCAAAACTTTGATTGATTTGAAGTACTATGTTAGGAAATTGAATTTATCTTTCCTTTTGGGTGCCAATGATCCCCCTCATTCTTGTCTTAAACCAGCTAGCACGTTTAATCCACCATTGCACCCTCTACTACATCTTTTTGAGAATGTATGTGAACTAGATATTAGAAACATCCCGTATGTATGGACACATACAGTTCACCATAAACACCACAATGTTAGTTACAAACAGGTGCAAGCTCTGAATCTTTTGAGATCTCTACAAATGCGTATTATTAAACCTGACAAAGGGGGGGTTAGTCATTTCTGATGTTATTGACTGCATTATTAGGATGGAATTAGTCTTAGACAACTTGGCCTATTCTAAGTCATCTTTGCACAAATTTAACGTAGCACAGTCAAATGTTAGAAGTTACCTTACAGACTTGTTCATTGAAGCAAAAATAGACATAGACACATTCAATTACATAAACATTCCTTTCCCTAGGACACCAATAATGTTTGGTATCCCCAAAATAAACAAGGACATGTTTAATCCACCAATGAGGCCCCTTATTGATGGGAGGGCATCTCTAATATATCCGTGTGCAAAATTGGTGTATTCTATATTACAAAAATGCTTAAAGCTTGTCCCACAGGTTTGTAAAGACTCGTGGTCTTTTTTTAGAAATGCTGAACAGTTTAACACTGAATCAGGACTATAATTTCCTCACTATCGACGTGGTTGACTTATATACTTCTATCCCACATATAGAAGCAATGGAATGGATATTGTTAATGATGAAAGAGAAAATGCTCCAACTAGAGATATTGACTTGGTCTGTGGAGCTAGCCTTGCTAAACTTTTTATGGCCTATTGGGAAAAATTGTTCATCTTTGACAAACTTGATCTCAAAAACTCTTTGGTGTACTACACGAGATTTTTAGATGACATTTTTATCATTCTCAAAGGTGATGCGAATGCAGCTGCATTACTGGTAGATTAAATTCTACTACTTCATTTTTTTCAATTTACTTAGAAATTTGATACAACTAGTATTGATTACCTGGACGTTAAACTCACTAAAGTCTTTACTAATAAAATGTTATGTTCCACTATTTATAGAAAACCTTCATATTGCAGTTCTTTCTTACATTACTCTAGTGCGCATCCCTACAAGCAGAAACATTCTATAATAAAAGGTCAACTCATTAGGGCAGCTAGGATCTGCTCCTTGGAGGCAGATATTTTAGCAGAATGCCACTTATTGGAAAATATGTTCCTGAATCGGGGATATCCTATCCATTTTAATTGAGGAAGTAAAACATAAACGTAGTGTGGGCACCCTTATTCCAATATTAATCTCGACGGTTCCTAACCACATGGTACTTTCGGAAGGTGACTCTATGACCATTGTTAACACAACTAACAATGACTATTAATTTCTAAGTGCAACTAATGAGTTGACACCTTTAAGACATAATACAGTCACACTTAATCATCATGATCACAGCCACTCTTATAGTTTGTGTTTCACCACTTCTTTCAATAATGACAGTGACCAAGTTAGACTTATTCTATATACGAACTGGTACTTTTTACACAAAGACAACTTGTTAATGGAGAGAATAGGCCCCCACCATACAATTGTTTATAGAAGAGGTACCAATTTGAAAAGTTTACTTGAAGCTAAAAAGTTTAGAATTAACACTAGGCTCAACAGTTGCTTTACCTGTGGAGCTTGCAAGATGTGCAAGTACATAAAAGTAGGGAGCTCTTTTGAATTAGAGGATAAAAAATACTATATTTCACACAAGCTTAACTGTAATTCCAAAAGTATTATTTACTTAGCAAGCTGTAAAAATTGTTCGACGTTTTGCATAGGTAAAACAGACCGAAAATTTCGTGAGAGAATCTATGAACATATATATGCTATTTCTAAAAATAAAAATGATAATGCTCTTGTTAAACACATTAATTTGAATGCAGGTCACTTTTTCCAATTTCAAGTGATAGACCAACTTGCACAAGACATTAGGGGAGGTCCTATTTCATTACTTTTATAAACTCGAGAGCTGGAATGGCAATTGGCATTGAATGCATTTTCCCATCCTGGTCTCAATGACAATTGCAACCCAGCTTGCTTACTGAAACTCAAGAGTTGTATGAGATAAAAGATTAATTAGAGATGCTGTTAGTATATTTTAGTTTTAACATACTACTACTGACTACCAAGTACGAGTTTTGTTTTATGGTTCTTATGTGTAATGTTGACACTAAATGGTCCATGAGTAACTACAACTTTTTATGCATGGACACCTGGGGCTTTTTAAAGTTGTAGGTTTTACAAAGCTTTTTATAATGCATTGATAGAGTCTGATAGTGTGATTTTATTTTTTAGAACATATGTTTATTCAGCTGATGGTTTGAACAACCTAAAACAATTATTACGATTTGTGTTGTTGCTTTGAACTTGTTTCCCACTAAATGGAGAATACTGACTGGCCAGCGCAATTACATGTAATTTTGTGTGGCCAGTTTTAAACAAACTGCAGCATTGTAGTTGGCTTGTTTCTGAAGAAGTTACTCTAGTAGAGTGACGAAAACATGTTTAATTGTAATAAACCTTTTATACATTAAAGCAGTACCTTGCGAGTGGTTGTTTGGACATTCTTCTTGATTTTACTTCGTTTGTAGACTTGAGTTTTTTTCGTACATTTTTTACAGTGGCAATATGATATGGGAAAAGTAGAGAAAGAAAAATATAAAAAAACATATAGCAATGCATTGCAAGATTTAGAACATAATGATACAAAGTACTTTGACAAGGGAAGAGAATTATATGAAACAAATCAAGAAAAAAATACAAGAATTGTTATATAAGCAAAGTTTTTTTCACAAAGAAAAGAGAAGAAGTATTGAGTTACTTAAGCAGATTAGTAAGGAAAGGCGGTTGTATAATGAGAAAAATAAAAAATGTAGAAGAATAAATAGAAAGCACTCAGGAAAAGATTATGAATATAGCAGTATGATATGTATAAGACATGTTTAAAGAAAAAAGAAGGAAGTGAAAAGTAATAAATTTAACAGAAAAAAAGACTAAAGAGCTGGGAAAGGAGGTTTCTTTAAATGAGCTAGCTAAAGTATTAGGACAAGTAAATATAGATTCGGCTACAGGCCCAGATGGAATAGGGTATAAAATGTACAAAAATTTAAGGGACTGGCAACAAATATTTTATAAAATTTTGAATGAATACTTAAATTAAGGTTTTATATATAATGAATTACATATAATGGAATACTTAAATGTATATGGAAGAAGGAAGATAGAAGACAATTACAAACTGGAGACTAATAGTATTAAATAATTTAGATTATAAGATCTTTATGAAAATAATACAGAAGATATTTGAAACTAAAATGGAAAATATTATGGAAGATAGCATATATAGTACAAGAGAGGAAGGGTTGTAAAGAATTATTAATGATCATTAGAGAAATTGTGAATAATCACAAATAACCAAAAATAACACTGGAACAGGTACTTAGACACCAACGACTCCAAAACCAATTCATGTCAGTGACATTCTCAACATCAGTCAATAAGATGGCTGGGTAACCTTTGTAACATATCATGATAATTGCACTATCAATGACATGCCTTATTGACACAATGGACTGTATTTTCATTGGTGGATTACTTGAATAATTAAGCTAATGGATTATATAATGAGATGGTTCATTTATTCATTTACTGTTTGTATCTGATGAAGTCTTAGCAACTTAGATGAAAACGTTCTGTGTGGAATTGAGGTTATGTGTTTGAATTAACTATTAAACCAGCTTTGGAATTCTGTCATTGAGCTGACTATTTTCCTTCATCTGTGGTACTTATTTTGCTTGGTTAATTGTGAATAATATTATGAAGAGAAAAAAAGAAGCAAAAATCATGTTAGCAGACCTTAATAAGGGATTTGACACAATTGGACTTATTGATAATAAAGAAAGAATATAAGTTGGAAAGTTAGGAAATTATGTATGTTGGCATATAGTAATAATAATAATGTAAAATACTTGTAAATTGCTGGTAAAGTCATGAGGTAAATGTGAAGAGTGGTGTAAAACAGGAATGTTCAATGAGATATATACTCGTTGCATTAGTTATGAATGTGATAGTATGTGAAATAAATTACAAAATGAGGGAGGTAAGTTATATAACACCTTAAGGGTTAAGAATTCCAGTTCTGTTTATATATGCAGAAGGCATTATAATAATTATAAACAAATTGGATAAAAGAAGTAATAATTTTCACAAATTATTTAGAGATGATAGGGATGATGTAGTAAAAATTTGGGTATATATTTTGTAATTAATGAATCTATGTGTTAGGTATATACTTTGGTAATAAAGATATAAGTAGAATTCAATGGAAAAACAATAGAAGAACTAAAACAAATGTATTTTCTGCAGAACATATAAGTTATCTTTCAGGAAAAAAATGCTTATTTGATAAATTCAGTATTGATAGGAAAAATAGGATACTAAGCAAGTGCGTTTATGCTGCCAGCAGTATTTGAAAAGGAATTATTGCAGATAACTTTTCATTCATATAGGGTTCCAGATTAAACTCAGTAAAAAGAGGAGTTTTATATGTAAATAAAAAAGAAGGAGGTTTAAAGTTAATTAACCCAGTGGTATACTCTGCTTCATTAAATTTGAACAAAGTATGGATAAATTAAAAAATGAGAGATTTATAGTAAAACTGTACAAATATAAGTATGATATATTTTGGGTATGGTAAAAAAGAATAATAGAGAAAGAAAGAGTATAAATGAAGAAATAAAATGTTACCGAGAAATAAATATTTTTGGAAAATAAAAATTGATGCTATAGAAGAAGATAGAAAAGTATGGTATAAGAGTGTAATGATAAACATTACTATGTAAAACCATGGGAAAATCTAACAAATGAAAAATGTTAACATAGAAAAATAAGAAGCAAATGGTGTAATTAGAAAGTAGAATGTCAAGACTTTTTTGTGGAGGCTGGCAATAAAAACACACAAAAAAACAATCAAAGCTAGACTTTCCACTGTGTGATAGCATAAACCTCTTGTATCAGAGGCAGCATAGGATATATGCAAATCGCCCTTTAAGGATATCAGGTGTTTCAGCTAAATGGCAATTCTGAATGTCCATGACTTTTTCTTTTACTTTTAAGTCTATTTATGGGCAATTTCAGGCCAATAAAGCCAACCTTGGCATGGACAATATAATAGGAAGGAAGTTTAAATCCACCACTGGGTAAGTTAGTGTGTGCACTGTTACATACAACTATGTCCGGGAAAACAGCACTTATATAAAATTCTATTTAAGAGATGTATTTTCCCTGGCAGAGGATTACCCTATCAATTTTTATTATCCCCAGGCAATAGACATTTTTGGAAAACAATGCTTACATCATGCTATCAAAAAGAAGCACATCAAAGTGGTCCTATGAGTTACCCTGTGATATTGGTTGTTGATACTGTGCTTTCTAGAATGTGCAAGTACAGAAGGAGGAGGTTTGAATCCAGTAATGTGGACTACGGTTTGTAGGTGTTCATCTGTCATGCTATATAGAAAAGGCTATGTATGTGTAACTGTGGAGTGTTACTGTGCAGTTTAACCTCCTTCATACATTTTTAGAAGAACATCAACATATGAAAGAATGGTGATGTCATCCACTCAAATAAGCACTGCCAGAACTGTAAAAAGAACAACTCATGTAGCACGTGAGATTTAGAAAGTGTTCTGCATCTTGTGATCTTAGGTAACTCCTAATTACTATTACCTTCTTATTACAGTGATTTCTGCTCCTTTTTTTTGCACAGAAATGCTTTATTTGATAATGATACTGCCATGGGACAACATTTGTCTTTCCTATGAGAACTACTAAGGCTTTTCCTGTTGAGTGAGAAGAGGTGACTATGTTCTATATGCTTGTGCCTTAGTAAAGCATGTGTTCAATCCCATGATTATCCATGTATTGAATGCCTGATTGCCATTCTCCCATCATAGTGATGACTGCATTATGCATCCCATGTGTCTGGGTATACCTAGCATTGGGCAATGTTGTATGAGAAATACAAAAATAGCAATACTATTTTAAAGAAATGATAGCCACAAATCTCCCATGTAGCAATAAAAGTAGGAAAACCTTCCACAGCCTTTATATCACATGCAAATTGCAACACAATCATATGATGTAATGACCTCACATAGGTGGAGTCTCTCAGATTTGTTAAGATGTCCACTGTGGCACATGTGATTGATATACATATTTGTAGTCAGTGGGCTTATATAACTTGCTGTTCACTTCCAGCCAAAGGTAACATTATGTGTCTTTATGGCTATATTGTTGATGCAAATAATACATGCATTTGTGTTGTTTGCATGATCTTATGGCAGTGTTCGCTGGAATGTCTTGTGAGTATGCCCAATGTAATCCTGCATTAAATGCGCTCCATTTAGAAATGGTGACCTTGAAGTTCTGCAATGTCATCAGATCTCTGCTGTCATTTCTCACTTCTGTATTCTGATTGCTATTATATTACTGTTTAAGATGCACACATATATGAAATACATGCTTTTCTAAGACATGTGTCAATGAAATATGCCCCCCCCCCATATATGGTTGTCCAGTGAGAAATGTTTAATCATGTCCCTTTCAGCTGTGCATGACACAGCTGCTGTATGGCTCATGTCTTGTTTATACAGGATTGAGTAGGGCTTACAGCACTATAGTTTCAAATACATTCCCTGTATATGCATGTCATATTCAACAACTGGGCTGTTTGTGAATGGCCCATAATGTATGCACTGCCCTTTGCTATTATTATCTCAACTCAGCATGTTATCAACATTAATATCACATTCATCCCCCTTTCTTACAGTGTTGCTTTGCGTCCCTCTCACATTCATTGATAGCATGTCTGTTTTTTAAGTTATATACGTGGGTAAATACCTGGAAACAGGATTATTTATTATTGCCATCAATGTGGACATCTTATTGAAAAAAATGTTTCTTTCTGGCATCATCACATTTGAATGCATTAACTGAGTACATTTTTTCAACGTACCCTTCCCTTGTAATTTACTCCTACTCCGTTAACATTGTATTCTATATAAATTAGCTCAATTTCATGTCCCCTATATCTACATGCTTAAGAACCAGTTGCTTTTGCTTCATATAAGCTGTCCATGGGTGCTTGCATAATACATTTGTCTACATACAAGTACTTTTGTTTACATTGTGTGCCACTTTTCCCAATACTGTTTCATGTCCACCAACACTGCTGTTGGCCAGGAAACAATGCTTGGAATTATTCAAAGAGTGGTGCTGCTCATCTTGCTAGCACTCTGCTGTAGTGTAGCAAAGCCTACACAATTGCTAATGAATCCCAGAGGCAGTTTAATTTCCCCATATGGTTTGCCTCTTTCTTAAATGCCAGTGTAAGAAATATTATAATAAGTGTCATAATTTGCCCATTTATTTTTGTGTCAATTACAGATGCTGACTGTCCCAGCATTTCACATGATACATTCCAGTATGTTAATTTCTCTTTTTCTCATTACCATAGGTAATCTTGAGCACAGTTCAGCACCAACATAACATAACTCAAAACTATTCTCAGTAACTGCACTAAGGAACCTTGAAAACCTTGAAGGACTTGAATAATAAGCTTGAAATCACAGAGTATAATTGAATACTGAGACTAGAGGCAGATCAATCTTCTGGAATAAATGCTACTATTAATGTTAAGCTGATTCTGAAAAATAAACAAATTAAATATAGATGTATTTGTATTTTTAGCTGAAATCAAGAAGTGATTTGTTTTTAATTTACTGTGTACATTATTTTGTCATGTTCATTAGATGTATAGCATTTTAAATTAATCTTATTAATTATTTGTGTTTTGAGATTGGTTGTTGTGCCATGTGTTCTAGATAAAATCATTGGAAGTGAGTTGTTTATTACACATGGAGAGCTTTGGAATTATATATTGTTTGGACTAAAGCAAATTTTATTTGTATCTCTGGTGTCATAAATCTGGCTTTCTGTAAGTGATTGTATGTTTTTCTGCTGACGTTGTGTGGGTACCCTTTTTATTAGAGTGGTCATCAGTTCTTTCCTTATCACATTCTCCTGTATTTAAAACAGTACACCTGTTCGCTATAGTCTCACACTTCCCACCACCTTTTCCAATTTGATGACAGCTTCCATGTGTTTGTACTTCTATGATTTTCCCCCTTCACTTTCTCCTTTGCATCCAAATTAGTTTTGGTTTCAGTTTCGTTATCAGTAGTTTCAAAGTAGCCATTACAATGCGCATTGATATTATTGTCTACATTTTTAGTATCTGAATTGCAGCTAAAAAATACTTAATTTCTTTAGAAATTATGATGCTCCATTTTGCAGTTACCCATGGTATGCCCCTTCTCCTCTCATTGGGAGTGTCATTTTTCACAGCCATTAATTACATGACAATATTCCCCAACACACAATCCTTTACACACATTCCTACACACACACACACACACACACACACGCACACACACGCACACACACGCACACACACACACACACACGCACACACACACATGCACTTGCTCTCTCTCTCTCTCGCTCTCATACACAGACACACACGCAAACACACACACACACACACATACTCATTCACTCACACTTACATATGCACATGCATACACAAGTTCACATACACTCACACACGCACACACACACACACACACACACACACACATGCACTTTCTCGCTCTCTCGCGCATACACAGACACACACACACACACACACACACACACACACACACACACACACTCATTCACTCACACTTACATATGCACATGCATACACAAGTTCACATACACTCACACACACGTGTCACACACACACACACACACACACACACACACACACACACACACACATGCACTTGCTCTCTCTCGCTCTCATACACAGACACACACGCAAACACACACACACACACACACACATACTCATTCACTCACACTTACATATGCACATGCATACACAAGTTCACATACACTCACACACGCACGCACACACACACACACACACACACACACACACACACACACACACACACACACACACACACACATGCACTTTCTCGCTCTCTCGCGCATACACAGACACACACACACACACACACACACACACTCATTCACTCACACTTACATATGCACATGCATACACAAGTTCACATATACTCACACACGTGTCACACACACACACGCGCACACACACACACACTCAGAAAGGTTTTTATGTTTGCTCCCATTATCTAAAAACACCTCTGTTAAATTATTATCATACTTTAGACTTATATTGCAGAATTTAAGGAGAACAAAGTAATCACCATTCTCAATCATCTGGACTAGTCTAGATTTTACCAGGCAGATGAACCCACCATTGCTCTGCCATCCTTCTTCTTTCTGATCACAAATATCCTAAACACACTATTCCCATTAACTAGGAGATTCATAAAAGAGTAGAAGTTCCTTTTACTAACCTTCACACTTATGAAGTCCTTGAAAAAATCAGGATAAAGCCTGGTCTCAATAGAAATTTTCACAAACCACCAGTTCTTTCTTTCTTTAAGAGATAAATGCAAACTTGAAATAAAGTTAGATAAATCTATGCTTCCCCACTCTAAACCATAGATCCCAGTAGGCCAACATAAGCAGTTCTGGAGAATGATTAAACAGGCAACTAAACTCACAAACAATACATTTTCCAGCATTTGCCAATATTTAAACATGGACTTAGTTTAAGACATACAAACAATAATAAGTATATCACATATACTTGTATTAATGACAAAATATAGTTCCCTTATTCTGGAACAACAAACATATTACATAGCAATAGCAATTATACAAACTGTTAGCCACAGGGAGGTCTCCCTTACAGAAATCACACAGGAAAGTCCCTCCTAGACTTTCACATCCACATTCTACTTTAGGAAAATCTCAACAAAGTCAATCAAGAAAATACCTAAAGGTTTATAAACAAACTTCAGCCCTAATCGAAGCAGTATGAGATGATTTCTAAAAATGTTTCCAAGCACCTAGCTAAACCAAATGCATGTCTCTTAACTTGTCTATCACCAAAGGTGGAAAAAAACTCACACTTTAAACACACTCCCATAACCATTCCTATGACCTTTCCAGTATCATCCCATGGGAATTCTATCATATCTTCATTCTCTTTCCTGTCATCAAGGCACTCAAAAAGGTAATACATGAAAGGAATGTAAAAGAAATATGGACATGGGAAAGAAAAAGAAATCTGATATGGTGCAATATTTATGAAGAAAAGCAAATTAGTCAGTACAAAAAAAGCAGCACCAAACATATTCCAAGAGAAATACAAATAAATGCATCTAGATATGGAAAAGCTCACTATACAAAAAAATAACAGCACAAAGAGGGAATCTAGAACAGAAGATTAACAAAGCAGAAGTTAAAAAATAGAAGTTGAAGTTATGGAATACCTGCAAAGTGAAGGATTTAGTGTAGAAAGTCTAACACAGTTTGTATCACAGTATGATGGAACAATTAATCCCCCAAATAGGGAGAAAAAGGAGGAGCAGGAGACATCTGAAAAATAAATATGGACATGGTAAAGAGAAAGAGATCTAATATGGTCCAATATTTATGCAAATAGAAAGCAAAACTAATCAATACAAAAAGCAGCACCAAAGATATTTGAAGAAAAATACAGGAAAAGGCATCTGGGTATGGAAAAATTTACAATGCAAAAAAGTTTTTTTAGCACCTGGAAGTTCCTATGATCAGAGCAGTATGCCAAGGCTCTCCCTTGCATTTATTTGTTACTTCTTCTTCTGGCTTTTCCCAGTTAGGGGTCACCACAGCAGATCATCTGTCCGCTCATGATTGGCAATGGAGTTTTACAGTGTCGAGTTGCCAGCCCAGTGCCCAACCTTCCACAGAAGGCACACACACATGCACACACTCACACCTAGGGCCAATTTAGAGTGTCCAATTCACCTACTGCATGTTTTTGGGAGGAAAGTGGAGCACCCGGAGGAAACCCACGTGACCACAGGGAGGACATGCAGACTCCGCACAGAAGGCACCCCAGCTGAGAATCGAACTGGAGAACCTCTTGCTGTGAAATGGCAATGCTAACCACTGCACTACTGTGGCCGCCCCTTGCGTTTATTTGTTACTGATACCACCAAACCAATTTAGACACTTGTCCAAATAGTTTTAAGCTAATCAAACCACCAGGTCGAGCTTCGAGCTTAACATAGATCTTAAGAGATTTTTATTTTTCAAAAATGCTGCAAAACATTCTCCTGCACAATCATAAAATGACATGGTGACTCTTGGTTCTTCTTCATCAAATGATATTCTGCTTTAAAGTGTGAACTTTTCAGAAGTATCTTAAGAGCACAATACACAAGGTAAAAAAACAAAAAGTAAAATTAAAAGTAGAAAAGAGAATTAGTAATGGAGAAGTTAAAGACATAGAAAGCAAAGTTATTGATTACCTGTGAAGTAAAGGATTTAGCATGGAAAACCTAACTTTGCTACTATCACAGCAGGGTAGGGCAATGGATCCGCAAATTAAAGAGAAAGTAGTAGAGTAGGAAACATCTAATCAGTTGCTATAAGAAGACACTTTGCAGCCTTCCATAGGAAACTAGGACAAAAGTTCAGTTGAAGTTGCACAGCAAGGGTAGGAAAAGGAAACTGTGCAACTCTGACACAGCTAATGTTGTAGAGTGATAGTCTAGTGAATTCCCATGTGAAAGACCAATGGATGACACAGGATGAAACTGAAGAGAATGTGGCACAGGAAGATGATGTGGATCTTTCTATAGAATGCCTGCAGGAAATGGAGAATAAAGCATGTGCCCTCAGTTTAGAAGAAAATGATCTAAGAGAAGAGTTACTTGATTTAACAGAGATGGACAGACATGTTAAAACTGATGAAAGAAATAGACTACAGAAAGTCAATGAAACCCAAAAAGTGAAGTTTGATAAAACAAATGAACACAGTAATTAGAACTATTCATAGAGATTCATGCAGTATGACAGAAGTAAATAAGAGATATGACTGTGCAGCTAAATTAATAAGAGGTAAAGTTTTACCACAAAGACTCATGGCAGTAAGGGAAAGGAATGACAGAAACCAAATGCCATCACAGAAATATCAAATAGAGAAAGCTATGAAGCAATTAGGACAAGAAGTGCCACTCGTAAGAGTATAGAAGAGAGAACAGATAAACAAAAATGCTTAGACAGATAGATGTGAAAAAAGCAATGAGTAGTATCAGAACAAATCAGGATCTATCTTGCACTATTGCAAATAATAAACTAAAAATATCAGTACTGGCAGAAAACTTAGACAATATGCAGACAAATAAAAAGAAAAAGTACAAAATAAGAAATATATTGATGACTCAAAAAAGTTTTATAGAAAACTGGGAAATGAGGTAAAATGAATTAAAGTACCACCATAAAAGATGGAGAAATATCTATGAAGATCCTGTGCAATATAACAAAGATGTAAATGGATAGAAGAAGTAAAATAAAGAATAAGAAGTTCAAGTGTACAGGATGTTAAAAAGGATGAAGTAACAGTCAGAGAGACTGAAACAGAGTTAAGAAAATCCCGTAACTGGAAAACATCAGGCCCAGATGCAATACCTAACTTGTGGCTAAAAGTATTAACATCTTTACATGAAGATTTTAGCCATGAGTTAGAACTGTTTATATGCATACCCTGATCAGATGCCAGTCTGATTGACAACAGAAAAAGGAATTATCCTACTTAAGAGTAAACCTGCAAGCTATCCTAAAAACTACAGACCAATAACTTGCATTCCAATAACATATAAACTCTACACTGGAATTAATGTCTACATAGTTTTTAGTCATTTAAAAGAAAACTCAATCATAGTAATAAAACAAAAGAGTAACAAAATAAAGTCACATGGAACAAAGGGTCATTTATTGTTAAATAAAGTCATAATGGGGAACTGTAAGAAGGGGAAAAAATCTAAGTATGGCATGTATAGACTACAAAAAAGCATCTGACAGTATCCCACATTCATGGATAAAAGACTGCTTAAAATTTATAAGGTACACCCTACACTGATCAATTACATTATAGCAGCCATGAAATAGTGGCAAACCACTTTGTAGTTAAGCCATAATAAAGGACAATTTGTTATTCCAGGAATAAAAATTCAAAAGGAGATATTCCAGGATGACTTTCTGTCACCACTGCTCATTGGTCTTGCCTTTAACCCATTAAGCTGTCTACTTAACAGATTAGGTCATGGCTACAATTTCACTCCCAGAAAACAACAAAGTGTAAAGACTTATCATATTCATTTTGTAGATGATTTAAAACTGTATAGTTCATCCGATGAGGAACTGAAAGCACAACTGCAAGTGGTCAAAACTTTTTCAGATAATATAAGAATGTCACTTGGTCTTGATAAATGTGCAAAAGCTAACTTTAAAGCAGGAAAGCTGCAGCACCAAGAAAATATCAGTTTGGGACAGGAATGTGATATAAAAGAACTTGAGCAATAGGAAGTGTATAAATATTTGGGAATTGATGAAGGGTCAGCAATAAAAGATGAATAAATGTAAATAAAATTTAGTAAGGGATATTTTAGAAGACTAAAAAATGAATACTGAAAATGGCGTTGACATCTAGGAACAAACTCCAAGCTATAAACCAATCTACTCTTCCTGTCCTAACTTACAGTTTTGGAATGATTGACTGTCCCCAAAACTTGTTGGTTTGGTTCGAGAGGAAAACATAAAGGATGCTTCATACTCATCAAATGATTTAGAAACATCAGTGTATACCAAGACTATATATTCCCCATTCTGAAGGAGTCATTATAGAGCACATTGCAGGTGCTGTGAAGAACATTTCTGGCTGACATCAAAGATTGAAACAATACTAATTTCATGAACTTTAATAATACTTTGACTTAAGAATGTATTCCATTCCCATCATGGTGTTAAAAAACCAAAAGACATGGAGAAAGAAAAAATCAAAAAGGTAATATATGATATAATATATGACCAAGGCTATGAGCATATCAACATGTATGTCTTAGCAGTTAATTTACAATGCAGTTTCAGAAGTGGCCACAATACCCTGATACCTATTTATACAGTGACTGATAAAAAAATCAGTTCCATGAAAAAAAAAAGAAAAGAAAAAACAGGTGACTTTCATTGACCTAAGTAGAGTATGTGAAATTGTAAATGGCAGTATTCTTATATAAAATCTATATTTCTTTGGATTCAACACCAACACAATAAAGTAGTTTAGAAGATACCTATCAAATAGAACCTTTGCTGTTAAATCAGGTAACTTAAGTATCAAAGAAAGTTCCTTCACTGTAGGTGTCTCTCAGGGATCCATATTAGGGCCAGTGAAATATATATCAATATTTATGAACGACATCACCTCCTGTATCCCTTCTCCCAGCATCACATTATATACAAGTGGCAGAATACTGCACAGAAGTATCCTTTCCTTTAATACTGTACAAATGGCCCTACATACATACTTTGCATCTCTTTGTAAAGGATAGCAATCATCTTGCCCTTTATGTCTCTAAAACAGCTATAATATGTTCAGTACACAGCAAAAACTAGCTATAATCTGCTTGCTAATTAAGAATCCTAAAAAGGAAAGCATAAACCTAGCTAACCTGTACAAATATTTAGGTCTCATCTTAGAAAACTCGCTTATATTCCAAACACACTAAGATGCCATAGTCTATAAGGTCTCAGCATAACTGAAAGCTTCATATTCCATTTACAACCACCTTAAAATGGAGGCCAGAATGGCCGTAGCAAAAGGCATGCTAATACCTGTGCCAGATTATGTCCAACCCATTATTACCCTCCTCTCGGCCTACAACACTAACACAATTCAGAAAAATTAAAACAGCAGCTGTCAATTTGTCACCTTCTCTCATCAGACAGAACATCATTGTTTAGCCCTGCAAAAAAAAAAAAAAAATGGGTCCTAGTACCAGCACACTCCATCCTGCCAAAGTCCTCTCTTTCACATATAAAATACTAAATAACAGTTTCTGCTGTTCTTTCAAAAACAAAATACAAATCAAACTATCCCCATACTTCCTCAGGAGCCAAGACAATAACACCATCTTAGTCTATAACCCCATTCTGGCCATCCTTCCAGGCAAAAAAAAGCTTTGGCAAAATTATCATTGTAAGCTGAAATCACCTGCCATCTAAAATCAGATAAATCACTTAATATTCTACATTCAGGAAAAAATACTAGATCACCCAAAAGAGATTTATAAATGCACCTGTTTTAGGGACTATACCATTTTTAATACATTTATAGTGACTATCATACATATAAGGTTGAATTCTTTCTTCCAAGTGATATGCAACTCTTGCATTTAAATTTATAAATGCTAATTGTGTATCTGAAAGCAACATTTGTGTTTAATGTAAATGTACTCCTGTAGTTTCTATCAAATGAGATTATATGCAAAAGTGCTACTGATCTGTACTTCATATTGTCTCTGCTCTGAAATTCCTTTGTGCTGTCCCCCAGTATTACTATCTGCTGCTTCACAAATGTATTTATACTGACTACAAAATTTTTGGATATCAGCTGTGCTTATTGTATGTACTTGTATCATGGCTGAAAAGAGCCTTGGACTAGCCCGCCTACCTGGTCAATAAATGTTTACTACATAAATAAATGCAAGCATGTATACATACTTTGTAAATGCTATAGATTTCTTTCCTTAATAGCCAACCGAACATTGTACTCCATTACATAGATTTCTATTATGTCTTACTTTTTTTTCTCAAATATTTTTTTTTTATTTTTCAATTAAAATAATATTTACATAATATTTTTAAATATCATTTTAAACAACTATATACAATATTTACAATAGCCTGACTTTCAATTATATACACTGTATGTTATTAAATATAGAATTAACAGATCAGTTATCAGAGATACAATATTGATTATTGCAGTGTCCAACAATGATATAACTGTCTTCCAAGGATTATTTATCAATGGCCTGGGATAGATTCATAGTTCTTTGATTTTTATTTCCATCAATGCAGTTGTCTTCAGTAAAGTGTAGAATTGTTTCAAGGTTGGGGGTGTATTTGAATTCCACCTTTTGGTTACGCATTTCCTAGATATGGCAAGCATTGTCCATAACAAATACACATTTGTCTTATTCAGGTAGAGACCTACATTTACATTTAGAATTATCAATACTTTAGTTAAGGTAAAGGATTCAATAAATAAAGCTTATAAAAATGATTAATTCCATTCCAATATGATTTAATTTTATTACATTCAAAAAAATATGAATCCAGTCTGCTTTATTTAAGTTTTCACACCTCCAGCAAAAAAACATTTGTAATAGTACTGATCCTTTTAATTCTATCTGGTGTTAAAAATGCTCTATGAAAAGTATTTCCAGTTAAATATTTTCCAGTACTGTGTGTTAGAGGTGTAATTAACTGATAGCAAGATGTTAGTTTTAATTACTTCTGTTAACTGCAATGACTGACCTTTTGTTAAGAACTGTCAGTTTGATGGTATGGGAATTATTTTATATGTTATTAACTCTTTATATAGATTTTAAATAGAATTTTTCTTTTCACAACTATTATAAATTCATGCAGAAAATGCATTCGATTTGGAATATCTTTAAATGTGGAATTATTAATTAATCTGCATAAATCGTGAGTGTACATTAGAATGCTTTGTAAAGTTAACCAGTCCTGTGTTGGAATATTGTAAGCAGTTTTTTATCATATGTATATCTAAAACATTTAATTTATTTACACATTGAAACCAGCATAAGAATCCATTTTGTTCCCAGGAGGTTATTGTTTCCCTATATATTTTGTGAGGAAAGTTCTTAGTGATGGTAAATGGGGTTCAAAGGTAAAACCAAAGTTTTAGATCTATGTTTGCATTGATACATTTCCTAAAGGAATTGATGTAATGATTAATCAGTGTTGTTTTAGAAGGTTTTGTTATATTATATTGTATACTTATGCATAATATGTACCAGGGTTTGTTTGATTTGTCTACTATTAAACATTTTTTAACAGATTAAATTAATTTGTTAATATAGCCATTGTTAATTCTTTCCAGTTGGCAATATAATTTGGGTTTATCTAGTCTATCATAGTTTTAAGCACATATGCTTTTATATATGTTTCCATTTCTGGGAAGTTCAATCTTCCTTGTTTCCAGGGTCTAATGTGATGAGTTAGAGCAACTCTATTCTTTTGGGATACCATACAAATTTTATTAAACATGAGTTTATTTCTTTAAGAATGCATCTTTCAGGAATTAACTGTATTGCTAATGCTACATATAGTATTTTTGGCAATAAGACCATTTTTATTAATTGCAATCTGTCTTCAAAAGTTAATATAATTTTGTTCCACTTTTCTATATATTTTTTATTGTTTCAATAATGTTTTTATAATTTATTAATATTGTTTTGTTTATATTTTTGCATAACACTATACCTAAATAATTTAGGGTAAGTTCTTGTTTTCTTATGATGGATTTATCTGTCACTTGTAGCTCTTTTTTCTTATTTAAAAATAGAAATTTTGATTTTGATCTATTAAAGTGTAGACCTGAAATCTTATAAAATTTCTCCATTACTTCTTCTAACTTTCCTAATGACTCTCTGGAGTTTAATCGGGTTAATACAATATCATCAGCAAAAATCATTATTTTAGATATATACTGGTCATAGACTTCTATTCCTTTGATTCTTGGATTATTGCATATTATTTCAGCAAGTATTTCTATAGCCAAAGCAAATAAAATAGGAGAAAGGGGGCATCCTTGTTTAGTACCTTTTGTTATATGGATAGATTCTGAGGTGAAAGGACCTAATTTAATGTAGGCTAAGTTATTAATATATATGTTTTTAGTAATAAGATGAAGGGAGGAGGAAATTCAAATAATGCTAAAGTTTTAAATAGATATTCCCAGTTGAGGGAATCAAAGGCTTTTTCTATGTCTAATCTGATTACAAGTGTTGCTCTATCTTCTTTATTCACATAATCTATAAGAGTAAGTATCCTTTTAATATTATCATGTGTGTGCCTGTTATATAAAAATCATTTTTGATCATTATTAATTGTCTTTGAAAGTGGGATTTTCATTCTGTTAGCTAGTATTGACATAAATATTTTGTAATCATTATTCAGTAATGATATAGGTCTGTATGAGGTGCAAAGGACTGATGGTTTATTATGTTTTAGAATTTGTGTTATTAGAGAATATTTTCATGAGGGTAGTATTTTTGCTTCTGAATGGATTTCTAGCAAAGTTTTATGAAAAAGGGAGATTACTGTTGAAGGGAAAAGTTTATAAATTTCTGTAATTATACCATCTATCCCTGGAGCTTTGTTAGATTTACTTTCTTTTATCATGTCAACAATTTCTTTGTAGGATATAGGTTTTTGTAGGTCTAGTTTTAAGTTTTCAGGAATTTTTTTTATATTGATAAGGTTTGTATCTAAGTTTATTTGGCTGGTATCTAAATCTTCTTTTTTGAAGTGTTTCATGTCTTCTTCTTTTTCTTCTTTCGGCTGCTGCCATCAGGGGTCGCCACAGCAGATCAACTGTTTCCATTTCTTCCTGCCCTCTGCATCTTGCTCTGTCACACCAACCACCTGCATGTCCTCTTTCACCACTCTCATCCATAAACCTTATCTTAGGCCTTCCTCTTTTCCTGTTACCTGGCAGCTTCATCCTTAGCATCTTTTTCCCAATATACTCTGCATCCCTCCTCAGCACATGTCCAAACCAACGTAATCTTGCCTGTCTGGATTTGTCTCCAAACCTTCCAACCTGGGCTGACCCTCTAATATACTTATTCCTAATTCTGTCCATCCTCGTCACACCCAGTGCAAATCTTAACATCTTCAACTCTGCCACGTCAAGCTCTGACTCCTGCCTTTTTGTCAATGCCACTGTCTCCAACCCATATAACATAGCTTGTCTCACTACCCTCTTGTAGACCTTCCCTTTCACTCTTACTGGTACTCATATGTCACAAATCACTCCTGACACTATTCTCCACCCACTCTATCCTGCCTGTACTCTCTTCTTCACCTCTTTTCCACAATCACCATTACTCTGAACTGTTGATCCCAAGTATTTAAACTCATCCACCTTCGCCACCTTTACTCCCTGCATCCTCACCATTCCTCTATCCTGCCTCTCATTCACACACATATATTCTGTCTTAGTCCTGCTGACCTTCATTCCTCTTCTCTCTAGAGCATTTCTCCACCTCTCCAGGGTCTCCTCCACCTGTTACCTACTCTCACTACAGATCACAATGTCATCTGTAAACATAATAGTCCACGGAGACTCCGGTCTGATCTCAGCTGTCAACCAGTCCATCACCATTACAAATAAGAAAATGCTCAGAGCTGATCCTTGATGTAATCCCACCTCCACCTTAGACACATCTGTCACTCCCACCACAGACCTCACCACTGTCACACTGCCCTCGTACATATCCTGTACCACTCTTACATACTTCTCTGACACTCCTGACTTCCTCATACAATACCACAACTCCTTTCTAGGCAGCTTGTATTATGCTTTCTCTAAATCCACAAAGACACAATGCAACTCCTTCTGACCTTCTCTGTACTTCTCCATCAACACTCTCAAAGAAAACATCACATCTGTAGTGCTCTTTCCTGGCATGAAATCATACTGCTGATCATTAATCATCACCTCCTTTCTTAACCCAGCTTCCACTACTCTTTCCCATAACTTCATGATGTGACTGATCAATTTAATCCCTCTATAGTTACTACAGCTCTGCACATCACCCTTATTTTTAAAAATTGGTACCAAAACACTTTTTTTCCATTCCTTAGGCATCCTCTCACTTTCCAAGATTTCATTAAACAATCTAGTTAAAAACACCACTGCCATTTCACCTAAACACCTCCATGCTTCCACAGGTATGTCATCTGGACCAACAGCCTTTCCGTTCTTCATCCTCCAAAATGCTTCAAGGATGTCTCCTATATCTGACACTTTTTTCCCTTTTTTTTCATGTTATATACTACTAATGTTATTTGTTTTAGATTGTATTTTAATTCTTGTAGATAAGTTATGCAGATATCTGGAGGAAGTGGCTAATGAGTTTATTTTTAATTTTTTCCAGGACTAGACAAATTTTGTGTGTTAGAATTTTATTATATTTTTTATTTCATTCCTCTGTTTCTTTTTTTACTTCTGGGCAATTAAGATTTTTTTTTTTGATTTTGCTGTCAAGAGTCTGGTTTGCAAGTCTGATGTTTCAGATTCCCACTCTTTAACTTTGGTTTTGTACCAGCTAAGGTCTTACCAAATAAATACACTTTTAATGAGTCCCAAACCATGACTACTGATTTCTGTTTTATTATTAATTTCAAGAAATAGTTGCAGTTCTGACAACATCCAGTGTCTGAATTCTTTAATTTTTGTGATATATGATGGAATTCTAGTTGAGAGGATTAAAGGTTTAAACTCTTATTTGGAGCTTCAATATCAGAGAGTCATGATCTGAGAAGGGCATGGAACTATTGAGAAGTTGAGGATTTTTATTTGTAAATCTTGAACTATGAATAATTTGACTATTCTGGTTTGTGTTCCAAATCTATGGTTTTTATGGGAAAATAATAAGGATTTATCATCTTTTACTTTAAAAGTGTCAATTAAATTAAATGAATCAATCCATTTTTTTAAGAATTTTGAAATAGTTGCTATGCGAAAAGACGTCTTGGTGGTTTCAGTAGCTTCTAAGGTACAATTAAAGTCTTCTCCCAGTATAAGATTTCCTTTATAATTGTTGGAACTAAAATCTAGGTGTTTTTTAACTGTTCCTGCTCCAGTTCCTGGGAACCAATATAGATTAGCTAAGGTCCATATTCTGTTATTAAATTTAATTATAACAAATGCTAGTAGACCTTCTTTGTCTTCATATTTATAAATAACTTTTGGAGTGATTATGTTTTTCTTCCAGAGAATTGATACTCCTTTTGTCTTTGTTCTATAGGAGGATTGAGCTAAGACTGTATAGTCCTTAGGGTTCCAAATAAAGCTATCATTAGTCTTCAAATGCATTTCCTGGAGAAATACTCCTTGTACCTTATTTAGATTTAAATATTTTAATAAGTTTGATCATTTATTTGCATTATTTAAGCCATTAGTATTTAATGATAAGAATGTTAAATCCATTTCAAGTCATTGTTGGAAGAAACTTTTTGCTTCTTTTTTTAATTTGGATTATAGTAGTTATACCATATTCTCTGATAGCATTGGATGTTATTTTTATGTGTGTAAACTTGGGAGTGTAATTTAATGTTCTTTCATCTTTAAATATAAGTAGGGTAAACTTCTGGTCAGGATTTAAAACGTACGTTTATAAAACATTAATTCTAAAGTTCCAAATACAAATAAATATGAATTTCCCAGTAAACATGGAATGAAAGTCATTCCTAATCCAATAGATAAAGCTAGATCTATTGGATTATCACTCGTACCTTTAACCAACAATATCAACCTAGCTCCATATGTTAAATTATTATATGGAGAATTGTCTTAAAATAGATATGAAATTCTATATTATTCTATTATTGTTCTATAGTATTTTATATATCAGGATGGAATGTTAGTAGTGTAAACAATTATTATGTTGACTTAGAAAATATCCAATATTTAGTTACCCTTAAGAGATCCCAAACATGTCAGATATGTCATTTTGGATATATTAAGTGCAACAGAGGAGCATACACTAAATAAGCCAACAACAAATAGATTATTACTAAAATAATTTGACTAAAAGGACTCTACAGGAGACAATAAGTAATTATCAATGAAATATGAATTTACTGTAGGTGTACTGTCTTCCTTTACTTTCCCACTCTTCAGCTCACCAACTTCAACTTGCACTTATGAAAAGACATGGCTTATCAGTGGTATCCTGACTCTGAGTAGAGGTGCCCTACATTCTAGTTTGCAGTGCTTTTACATATTTATAGATTTACAAAGCAGAGTCTAAGAATAAACTATGATCACCTTTACAATTCCCATCCTGCATAGGGCACCTCCTGCTTCCAGAATGGGTAATCACATCAGGTCTACAATGAATGTGAAGGTACCTCTATGGTAATCAAGACTCACCTTAGGTAAGTATCAATCAAATAGTATTTAGAGCATCTCAGAGAGTTCTCGGAGCAGTTAGGAAACTCTTAAGCCTCTCCTCCTTTGACCAAAAACAGTGATTTCCCTTCCTTTTCTTTCCCTTGTTTTAAATCAGTACTAATAAAAGAAATTCAGCAAACAGGTAAACAGAAATAACATTCAGTAGTCCTTCTTATACATGACTCACAATCCATTAAACAAGTCAGTGACTAACATCACTTTAGTAAACATTATAAAGACAAATTAGAAATAATTTCCTAGCTCTTTAAATTTCCTGATAAAGCAAAAAGTTAACAATAAGCTATTTTAACTAAAAGTATAAAGCATTTCAATTTTCCTTGCATGATACATTTCTACTTATATTGTAGTGTCAATAGCTGTCTTTGAAATATGTACAATACTTCACTTCTTCAAATCATTCCTTCCTGAATTCAGGTTTTGTTTTGTCAAAACGGCAACAATATTTCAAGGGCACAATTAATATTTAGACTGATGTTTCAAATAAATAACTTGTCAGTTGCCAATTAAGTTAGTTTAGAATGTATGGTTAGTGCAAATATAGCATGTTGCAAAAATAATAAGTCTTTTTCCATGTGCTCTAGAGACTGTCATATGCAAGTGACATATATAATGTAGCATATATAGAGCAGAAAGCTTATGGATTAAGGTTGTTAAAGTAAATTATGCTTATTAATCAGGTAGTTTCATTTAAATTCACAAGTAATTTGGGGACATTTCCGTTGAGTTTCCAGGAATGTGTAGTCCAATGTGAGTAATTGAGTCCACTTTTCCTCATAAACATATGTCACAAAACATTAAAATAAGCAGAGTTTAAAATTTATCTAATAATCATTATAAAGACAAAGAGTAGTAATTTCCTAGCTCTTCAAACTTTCTGATATCGCAAAATGTTGACAGTAAGCTATTTTAATTGGAAGACTAAAATATTTCAATACTTCCTTGTACATATACATTTTTACTTTTACTGTAGTGTCAACAGTTGTCTTTGAAATCTATGCATTACTTCACTTCTTTCAAGTCATTCATTTTACAGTTCAGGTTATCCCCAGGATTTAAGAAGCTCGGTGCAAGGGCGGTTTTAGCTTTGCACCAAGCATCCTCACTACAGATGGTGCAGAAGCACCATATGAATATGTATGAGGGCATGTCACCGCACCCTCGACGTGCACAGGAAATGTGTGCGAGTGCAAGGGGCATGTACAAGTGCTCTACGGAGGCGTAAACATGCCCCAACACTTGCAAAACCTACTATGCCTACTAGTAGAGCCTGCCCCTAATAGTAAGTCAGTAAGTCAGTGTCCATGGATACCGAAATGTATGCTAAACATACAAGAGTGTCCATGAAAAGTGAAATAAAATCTAAGTAGTAAACACACAAGCACATAGTGGAATGTAGAGCCCTATCCCTAGAACTGTCACAATTAGATTCCCTGTCCCCATGTCCATATTATACGTTCGAATTGCAGCAACATCGAAGGTGTAAGCAAAGTGCAGTGTGTCTGCATGTCGCTGCCCTCTGCCGAGTGTAGTTTACTGTTAGAAAAATATGTATTAACATATGTGTGCAATGCTTATTTTAATAAGGGAAGATTAAAACGTTTTTATTCTATATGCAGCATTAGTTCTATTTGAAACTGAAAATATGCTTTTCTGAAATTGTGCTTTCTGACACTGCAAGATGCACTCTGACCTAGTTTGCTAGCACAGCAAAATACATGTTTATGCCTTGGAAATGTACTGGAAAGCAAGTGATTTTCTGCTAGGTCAGGAAATTAAATGGAGAATAATAATAATTTCTGTAGATCCATTCATTATTGACAATAAGCTCTGTTCATGTTAAGGAAAAAGTGCACAAGGTACAAGAAAGTTAGATACTATAAACAATGAACTGCTTCAGAAATCTGTACTTGTATTGTGCTTGAATTAGCCATAGTACCTAGACTTGTAACATCATATAGCAAGAAAGTTATAATTGACCGGTGGTCATCAAGGCCATCCTGTTTACTAAAAAAATCTTTTTTAAACTTTGAAGAGTCAGCTAGAAATGTGAGAAACATTTGTAAAGTAACAGAATTGTGAACTGGTGATCTGCTACATCAGTCGTAGTGGGCAATGTCTTGAAAGAAAGGTATAATAACTGTGACACTTCCTGATTTAGTCAGACAAACTCTGTAACTGCATTTTTTGTCTCCTTGCGGAAGAATAAAGATACCTGAACTGAACCTTATGCTTTTGGTCTTTTGAAGTATTTTTCTTTATCATTTTTTGGTCCTTTGGAGCCAGAAACCCTTGTTTAGCCTGGGAGCAGATGGGCCAGGTGGCATGAAACTGCGCAGGGATGATACCACATCGGATCTTCTTCATTGAAAGACCTCCGACTGAATTGTCGTGCAAAAGAGGCCAGACACTTTTCTGATCTACGACTGAAGGCGGGTTCCGTTTGAACAGTGAGTGACCAATCGCTGAGGATCAGGTAAGGTGAATCTACTTTTTTCTGTTTTAGATCAGGGACTTGATTGTATTTGTTCTGTGAGAATTTTTAAAATTCAGGGACAGAAATATTGCTATCTTGTCATAGATCAGGGAAACAGAATGAGTAGGCAGGTAGTCTGAAGAGACTGTAAACACTTGGTGGTACCACATTAAAAACAAAAGGGTTACATAACATTTAAAAGGTTAGAACAAAATGGGTAATACATGCACAAAATCGAGAAGACCCCAAAGCCCACTGTTAACCAAAGACGCAAAATATATGCAATCACAGTGCGCCGACAACGTTAGATATTATACTAAATGGGTTAATAAATATGAATTTGATGGGAAACTTGAAAGATCCACACTTATCAAACTTATTAGACAGTTAAAAGTCGATTCTAAAGGTTGGGTTAAAAAACAGCATAAATTAGGAGTTCCTCAGGCAGACAGGTGGATTGAGGAAGCAAACCGAAGAGAACAAAAGAATAAAAATTCAAAAGCAATGTTTCTAGACAAAGAGGAACTTGGTTATAGCATCGGCCCCTCCACCCACTCCGGTTCCGGTTCCCTTACCAGTTGCCTTACCGGAATATGAAGCAAAAGAACAAACTGACCCACCTCCACGATATCCAGTTGTTCCTATAAAACCACTACCGTTTGTTAGAGATCCTATCGAGACTAGGTCTCAAACACGTAATTTAAAAGGGGATATTGAATTATATCAAATAAATGGAAATTCACGGGCTATGAGTGAAGAAGAGATATGCTCACTCATAGAAGTACCAAATCCTCAGGCAGGACAAGAAGGGCAGGACCCAACTCTCTTAGTATACAGACCGTGTACACCGGAAGACATCCGGAAAGCCACAGAGGGAATTCCCCATCGAAAAGTTAACTTTAGAAAGTTCTTAGAAGACTTACAGGGTATGATGTTAAGTTATCACTTAAACGGGGAGGAAGTAGAAAAAGTAGTCAGACAAATAGTAGGTCCAGATTGGCATATGATCAGTGGCAACTGGAATCCTCGTGACGCTGCAATTAGGCCCGTCCCACATAGCAGCGCAGAACTAGACAACAGAGTTAAAGGTCTGACAGACTGAATTTCTGAGAAATGGAAGCCTAGGGCAGACTCCACTTGCATTAATCAATGCATCCAACAAGAAAGTGAAACTGTTGATAGATATTTTTCCAGATTATTGGAATGTTTTAGCAATCACTGTGGAATGCAGGTGCCTGAAGACCAGACACAAGATTCCTTATATGAGCAGCAGTTAAAGAATGCATTTTTGAAAGGCAGTATTGCATCCATAAGTAGTTTCATTAATAAACACATGGTAGACCATCGTACAAGCAGATTACAATCACTGCTTGAATATGCTAGACATGCCAAAAGGCATTTTAACAACAAAAATAAAAAGAAAGCCCAAGTATTTGCTGTGGAAGATGGAGAAGTTTATTTAGTACAGTCCAGACAAAAGGGCAAAAAGAATGCCCAGGGAAACAAACAATCTGATCAACAATCAGAGGACTTTGAAGGGAGAAAGAAAAGAGGTGAGTGCTTCAAATGCGGGAAAAAGGGACACATGGCAAGGGATTGCAGGAAAAATAAGAAGGCAGCAGTGGAAGACAAAAATGATGAGAGTGAGGACTGACTAAATGAAGGTCAGGAATCACTAGACAGGAATAATAGAGAAAAGACAAATGGCAATATAATAGAAGGAATAGAGAATGTGATAATAGAGGAAGTGCAGGAAGCTACCGATAATGAAGAAAACGAAATATTAGACCTAGCCTTATTGAGCTTAGAGCTCTATTTGGCTGACACAAAACCAGAAGTGACACTCCTGGTAGAAGGGAGGTAAGTCAAATTTTTGTGTGATTCAGGGGCATCACGAACCCTGGTACACCCCTACAAACTACCAGAAAAGTCAGAATCACATGACTTTATACTAGTAAAAGCAGCTCATGGACAGCTGTATCGGGAGTCTCTCTCCCATAACATTTCAATAACAGATCCTGTTTCAGGATTAACCCAGAAAAGCAAAATTGTTATTTCTGCAAAATGCCCAGTGAACCTTTTGGGCAGAGATCTTATGCAACTATTAGGCATAGCAGTAGTTCCAACCATGCAGGGTATGGAAGCACAATGACAAACTAATACTTTTGCAGTGCAAACGGAAGGTGAGACATTTTACTGGTACAGCCAGGACTTAGTTACGACTGGCCCTGGATCAGTAATTGAAGAGTTAATGAATGTAGATATCAGTAAGTTCCCCTCCCTTTGCATTGACATACAACACCTGTTGCACTGTACCCTGTATTATTGTAATACACCAGGACCTGACAAAGAATATGAACAAGAATTGTTTAAAAATCATGCAAACAGATTAGCACTGTGTAATTTGTATTGGGACATGAAAGGGAACAATGTAGTTAGCTGTTCATTACCCCAGGAGTTCTTTTCACTTTACAAATCAAATCTAATACTGCATGTTAGTTTAACTAAAGAGGAAGATTTAAAATGGATAGACCTAGGAGAAAAAAATCACAAAATGAGAAAAACAGACAGAATCAGAACTGTCAGAACAGGGAATACAAAGACAGAAACTGAACTGGATAACACAATCACATCCAGTTGTACACTTGCAGTCCAGCAAAGACAGCTGAGAAGCCCTCTTATTAGAAGAGGAAGAAAAAGCTTTGTTAGACATACCAGAAACTCTCTGGTCAACGGGAAAGTCAGACGTAGGACTAATTCGCACAGCAGGACCAGTTACTATCACGCCAAAATCAGCATTTAGACCAAAAAAGAGACAGTATCCCTTGAGAAAATATGCAGAGGCAGGTATTAAACCTATCATAGCAGCTTTGCTTAAGAAGGGAATACTGGTGGAATCTCCCGATTCACCATGTAACACACCCTTATTCCCAGTTAGAAAAGCAAATGGAGAATGGCGTATGGTCCAAGATTTACAAGCTGTAAATGACGCAGTAATACCAAGAGCACCTACGGTGCCAGATCCACATACCTTGTTGAATGATTTAAAACCTCAACAGAAGTACTTTTCTGTGGTAGATATCAGCAATGCATTCTTTTCGATACCGATACACCCTGACAGCCAGTATTGGTTTGCATTTACATTTCAGAGGAAGCGGTATACATATACATGACTACCACAGGGCTATATTGAAAGCCCAACGATATTCTCACAAGAGATGGCAAGTAATTTAGCGGGATTTATCCCACCGAGAGGTAGTCAAAATTTACTTTATGTTGATGACATCCTGCTGGCTGCCCCTACCCAGCAAGACTGTAAGGAAGATACTATAGCATTATTAAAATTCCTAGCAGTTGAAGGACACAAAGTAAGCAAAAATAAATTGCAGCTTTGGAGAAAACAAGTGAAATACCTTGGATATGTAATATCCAAAGATGGCAGAACATTAGATGAGGACAGAAAAGTAGCGATCTTACAAGCACCAAAACCCACAACCAAGAAGGAAATGATGTCCTTCCTGGGTATGACTAATTTTTGTCGGAGCTGGATCCCAAACTATGCTTTGGAATCTGCACATTAATACAGTGGACACCAGAAGCAGAATTAACTTTCTGCAAGCTGAAACAATTGATAGCATCATCATTAGTTTTAGGATTACCAAATTATCACAAACGTTTTTTCCAAACTGTAGATTGCAAGCAAGGTTATATGACATCAGTATTGACTCAACAGCATGGGGACAAACAACGCCCCATTGCTTATTATTCATCACAACTGGACCCAGTGGCATGGTCTCTACCCCACTGTGTACAAGCAGTAGTTGCAGCTGCAATGGCAGTACAGGCTTCAGCCTCAGTAGTGTTATTCCACCCTCTCACATTGAGAGTGCCTCATGCAGTCGCAATCATTTTACTGCAAGAAAAAGTAGCATATCTTTCCCCTGCTAGGCATCTTTCTTGTATGACTATATTGCTGAGCCAACCTCAAATGACAATTGAGTGATGTACTACATTGAATCTGTCTACCTTGCTCCCAACTCCTGTGGATGGCACACCCCATAACTGCCTGCAGGTAATTGAGCAAAAGACACTGCCTAGAAAAGACCTCACGAACGTTCCCTTGGATGATGCCGAGGTGACATATTACGTGGATGGCTCATGCAAAAGGAGTCCTACAGGACAGAACCTAACAGGTTATGCAGTAGTTTCTGATACTGAGATTGTAGAAGCAAAACCACTACCACATAACTTATCTGCACAAGCAGCAGACTTGATTGCCTTGACACGAGCATGTACCTTAGCAATGGGTAAAAGCGTAAACATTTTTACAGACAGCCAGTATGCTTTTTCTACTGTACACATTTTTGCACAACAGTGGAAGAATCGAGGAATGGTGACATCTACTGGCAAACCGATTAACCATGCACAGTTTATTTTAGATTTGTTGGATTCTATTCAGTTGCCTCAGAAAGTAGCTATTTGTAAATGCAAAGCTCATACAAAACAACAAGATAGGATTTCAAAAGGCAATGCGAGAGCTGACACAGCTGCAAAGCAAGCAGCCTCAGAAGTATTTCTTTTGAATGAGGAATTACAACCTTCTGAGATTTTAGACTTAGAAATGTTGAAAACAATGCAGACGCTTACTACACAAGCTGAAAAACAGAAATGGAAAAGATGAGGAGCAATTCTCAAGGAAGGGCTGTACATCTCCAAAGAGGGAAAACTGATATTACCGTCTAATTTATTTAGATATGCAGCTTTGTTGAGCCATGGGCAGAGCCATGTCTCAACAGGGGGGATGGTACAGTTAGTGAATCGGGTGTTCGCTACGTACGGGTTTACAAACTACACTAAAAAATGCTGCCTGTCATGTCACACTTGTAATAAACATCATGCGCAAGGGGCATTAAAGCCCAAGCAAGGGAGTTTCCCTACACCACCGTATCTGTTTCATACTATCTGTATGGATTTCATAGAATTGAACAAATGTGAAAACAAAAAGTACTGCCTTGTCATTGTGGATATATTCTCCAAATGGGTGGAGGCCTTTCCGACTAGTAAACCAGATGCAGCCACTGTTGCAAAGACCCTCATTAAAGAGATTATTCCTAGATTTGGCATACCAGAAAGGATCTACAGTGACAATGGTACACATTTCGTTAACCAAACTATACAACAGTTAAGTCAGTATTTAGGGATTTCTTTAAAACATCACTGTGCATATCACCCTCAATCTGCAGGGTTAGTAGAGAGGCACAATGGAGTTTTAAAGAATAAGCTTAAAAAACTTATAGTAGATACACAGAAGAACTGGATGTACTGTTTGCCCCTGGCACTGTTGAGCATGAGAACTGTTCCGAATGCAAAAGGATTGACACCTTTCGAAAAGATTTTCGGAAGAGCTTATTATATACCTCAGTGGAAACCTCTCATACCTGCAGACCAGGAAGCAGATTGGACACTTGCAGAATACATGAGGAATATGCTAAATAACAAACATCTTTTACAGTTTAATTCTGTTTCAGATAAAGACCAAACTAAACCATTCGAAGTAGCAGTAGCCCCAGGCACTTGGGTCTGGGTGAAGACAATCAAAAAGAAGAATTGGACGACACCAAACTGGGAAGGTCCGTATCAAGTACTGCTGAGCATGCCCACAGCAGTCAAGATTGTGGAACGTTCATCTTGGATTCATTTGACACACTGTAAACTAGTCAAAAACTTTGAACTTGATAAAACTCTTGCTAACACACAGCAGCAGTAAAATGACGACAAGACCTAGAGACAATAGAAATACTGAACGACTTCAGCAGTATATTCAGCAGTGTTGCATAATCATCTTAATAACTGCATTAGTGACAATGTTCTTTTTGCTATGGCTTGTGCTGTGGCCTTTCTTTTCTTCAGCCACACCAGCTAGACTGAACAAACGTGATTCAACACTCATAGACTGGCATCCGAACTTTAACACTTACCAAGCAATCAAATATGTGTATGCTGAGACTTTTAATATTTCAAATTGTTGGATTTGCACAGCTATACCAACAGCATACGGGGGATTATTGATGGCTGCTGTCCCCCTAGGGGTCAATGAGACCTGGGAAAACTTGATTTTTGAGACTACACCTGTGAAATCTAGAGACAAAATTGCATTATTTCTACCTGTTGCACAAACAGGGATTGTATGCTTTTTTAAGAATGACACGATTCAAGTAGGTTGGAGTAGATGTAATGTCACATTTTCTTATAAATGTTATATTAAACCTAAAAATGCTAAAAATACAGAAACAATTTGTGATTCAGATTATGACTCATATTTTGAGTCCTTGCATAAAACTGTCAGTGATATACAACATAATCCTGTGCTTTTAAAGCAACTGTCTATTATAGATAAGAAAATGTTTCATGCAGGGAAGGTGTATATCAATACTAAGGTAGAAAACTGTTATCTCATATGTGGGAAAAAGGCATACAAATAGTTGCCTGAGAATTGGTCCGGCAGTTGTTTTTTGGGTTGCCTGGTGCCGGCCATATGACACACTACAGCTTTGCCTCATGGGAGAATTTGAAACATCAGAGATGTCGCAAAGAAACCTGAAAATCCAATCAAGAAACCTGAGAATCCAGTGGGACAGATCGTAGCAGGCTGGAGAAACCATAACTCCGTGAAAGACAAAAGTAAACTAGCACACATGGACTTGAGTGACACTATCATATCCGGGGCTGGCATAGCCCCTGCATATGGTGCAGTTAAATCAATTTGGGAACTGAGAAAGCTATCCAAACTTCTCGAGGTCATGAGCAATGCAACTTTTTCTGCTCTTGAATTAATGACTGATGAACTGAATGTGATGAGAACTGTGGAGCTTCAAAACCGCATGGCTCTTGACTTCACCCTAGCGGCGAGAGGTGGTACGTGCGCTTTAATCAAAGACGAGTGTTGTTCATTTATTCCCGACAATAAGCACGAAATTAACGATCATTTGGAAGTGATTCAGCAAGTGTCAGACATGACCAGGCCAGGCCCAAACCCACTGATGGACTTTTTCCAGAATTTGTTTGGGGGGGGTGGGGTTCCATCTAATGAGCATCCTGATTGCCATTTGTGTGGGATTACTTTTGTTAGGAGCATGTATTTGCTGTGGAATTCCCCGCATGAAAAAAATTAATCAAAGATTTTATAGACATGTCAGTTTCTGAGACTTTATATCAAAGTACTGAAATTGAAGAACTGTTGAAAAAGGAAACACTTTCATAAGTTTAAACTGAATGACTCTCTTAGCTGCAAATCCTCAAAGGAAGAGGTTAGGAGAAGAAACAAACTGTTTATGCTTTTGAAATAGAATAAAAAGTATTAACAGGGGGGAAATGTTAGAAAAATATGTATTAACATATGTGTGCAATGCTTATTTTAATAAGGGAAGATTAACACGTTTTTATTCTATATGCAGCATTAGTTCTATTTGAAACTGAAAATATGCTTTTCTGAAATTGTGCTTTCTGGCACTACAAGATGCACTCTGACCTAGTTTGCTAGCACAGTAAAATACATGTTCATGCCTTGGAAATGTACTGGAAAGTAGGTGATTTTCTGCTAGGTCAGGAAATTAAATGGAGAATAATAATAATTTCTGCAGATCCATTCATTATAGACAATAAGCTCTGTTCGTGTTGATGAAAAAGTGCACAAGCTGCAAGATAGTTAGATACTATAAACAATGAACTGCTTCAGAAATCTGTACTTGCATTGTGCTTGAATTAGCCATAGTACCTAGACTTGTAACATCACATAGCAAGAAAGTTATAATTGACCGGTGGGCGTCAAGGCCATCCTGTTTACTAAAAAAATCTTTTTTAAACTTTGAAGAATCAGCTAGAAATGTGAGAAACATCTGTAAAGTAACAGAATTGTGAACTGGTGATCTGCTACATCAGTCGTAGTGGGCAATGTCTTGAAAGAAAGGTATAATAACTGTCACACTTGCTGATTTAGTCAGACAAACTCTGTAACTGCATTTTTTGTCTCCTTGCGCAAGAATAAAGATAACTGAACTGAACCTTATGCTTTTGGTCTTTTGAAGTATTTTTCTTAATCATTTTTGGAGTGTAGTTTACACATCATATTCATTCAAATAAAGAAAAACATGCGGAATCAACGTAAGTGTCAATAGTGTAGTGTTTAGAGCATCCGCCTATCAAACAGGCATTCACGGATTGAGCCCAACAATAGCACATATCATTTTCCATGTGGAATGAATGTCGTTTTGC